>NC_136496.1:89994217-90009217 GCF_053919585.1 Euprymna scolopes
ACCACTTATCAAGGCCCAGAAGCCACTCAGAGATAAGGGTTATTGCGTGTACAGTAATCAATAGGATAGTCTCGTTGTAATCGTTAGTATTGGAGATTTGATAAAATGTCTTACTTAAGGGGGACGATTTATCAGGAATTTGTTTATGTTGGACTTGAAGACATCCAGATTGTAGTCAGGTGGGAAACAGGCAAATGGAAGAGAGTTCCACAGGCGTGCACTTCTAAGAAATAAGCTTTGTTCATGGAATCTACGGTTTGATTTTGGCAGAGATAAAGAGTGGGGAAAATTATTGACGGTGGTTTCAGCTAGACGGGTGTTTTTCATAAAAGATTGGCGAGGGAGGACCAGAGATTGGAGCCCAGACCTGATACCTAAGGATAGCTTAGCCCTTAATGATGGGTTTATTAATATATATAAAAAAGATGTCTTCTTTTATTCTATTTCTTCCTGTTCTTTACAACCATCTATGCCTCATAATTACCACCACCACCACCACCTTTTTATTATACTAGAAAGTAAGGCAAGGTAACTGGTTGAGCTAGTATGATGTTCAAAACCCAAAACAAATAGATATTTGATGATAACGTTTAATTATTACTCCATTTTAACAACTATGAATGCCTTTTCTTATATTTGGCATTGATTATCATTTGGTCTAGTGGTCAAAAGCACCAACTGAGGACTGGACGTGACCGGTTCAAGTTATGCCATGATTACTACATTGTTTTCATTAATAAACCTGAGAAAGGTATGAATCCATGTATTCCTCCTCCAGGTATGGATTCAATAGTAGGGTAGACTGGACTCTCAAGCCTTGGTTGTACAACTAGTCTAAGAGTAGGAAAGCACAGAAATAACCCAACAGTCTTTCTTTGCTTATGACAGCCTTGTTTCCGGTTGTTCTGAACTTATCCTCATCATTGGACTCCAGCAATGCTGGTTCAAGATAAGTGCAGATGGATATTGAGCAATCATTGCTTCAACATAGATTCTCTGTGCAGGCACTCTTATAACGGGTATCCACTGTTTTGTGAGAACAAAAAGGAATTTAATGGTTTCTAAGTAAAGCAAAACAGCACATTCTCACAAACCAACATGGAAATTTCTCTTCCTTAAATGAAACTTGCCTAAAAAGTTTGGATCAGTTTACATATCTTCACAGTAACATTATTTTTCCCTCAGCAACAAATCATACAGAGTTTACGCCATTGGTGAGATGGCATGTTCCCTGTTGGCTGAGGTATGTTCCTGATCCTGTGCAGTTTTAGGAGCTCATCTTTCCAGGTTTTACTTTCACCCTTTGAGAAGAAGTTAGTTTATTGCTAATCACCTGAGGCGCCCCTACTGGAGAATCCCGATGGGGCTTTCCAGGCATTTTTTTTTTACAGTCCAGAGAGCTATTTTTCTAGGGTGCTGGCTTTGTAATTTCCACTTTCCGACCCTTGTGCCACATCATCACACCATGTGAGGGATATAAATAACCTTGGCAATAATGTTGCAAAACGAAATTGCACTGAGAGAGAAATAAGTTTAAAAAAAAAAAATTTTTTTTACTGCCTTTTTATCCTAAGCAAGGCACAGTTTTACTTGGATGTAAGGGGCTACTATTTGGGACAAATTTGCAAGGATACTATGTAGGGAGTTGAGCAGCAAACTGTCTGTTCACATTGCACGTGACCTTCTGCATGTCAGTGTAGTCAGGGAAACAGGAACCCAGGAGGGAACTCAAAAGTCTAAAAGTTTGAGGGAAGAAACTATTTGAGTAGAAGGTTTTCTGGCATTTAGAGGTCTCTACAGTGAAGGGGTGGGATTTGGCTGCTTGTCGGGTTAGTCGATGCGAATAAGGAATGACTAGTCTGGACTGGAAAAGATGAAAAGAATCTGGACATCAAATCTTCCTACCAAGATGAAGGATAACTTTTTTGAAACAATTGTTATGTCAATTTTGGTAAATGAGAGTAGCGCCTGAACTTTTACTTAAAGATTGGGGAAGAAAATTGACGATGTGTACGCTAGAATTCTAAGAGCTGCTCTTAACACCTGCTGGAGGCAGCATCCCACAAGAGAGCAACTCTACAAACACCTTCTTCAGATCTAAGGCCTGATTAAAGGGAAGAGAACCAGATGGTGCTCGTTATTGTAGGAAGATTAAGGAGGATGGAATCATCGATGTTCTTTTGCATATGATAAAACAAGGACATGGTTCAATGAGGAGATCACACAGGACCTATATCAGACATCAAGCAGAGGATCAAACAGTGCATCTATGATGACCTACCTGGTGTGATGGGTGGCAGAAGAGATTGTGTGAGAGAGTCAAGAAGATCCATGGCATTTTTTTTTTTTTTTTTTTTTTTTTTATTATTACATTTTCACCCCAAACAAGGCAAATTGCCACTTTGGTGTAGGGGGCTACTATCAGGGGCAACAACTACTGGGGTACTATGTAGGGATTTGGGCAGCAAGGTGTCGGTTCACGTTACACTTGAACTTCTGCACGTCAGTACTGTTGGGGAAGCAGGGACCTGGAATGGAATTCCAGAGTCTTGCGGTTCTGGGGAAGAAACTATTGGAGTAAAAAGATCTTTTACATCTAGGGACCTCTACAGTGTGGGGGTGGGATCTAGTAGCCTGTCGGGTTTGTCGAGGGTGCTCGCGTCGTGGGGGCACAAGTGATTGCAGTTCGTCAGAGCATTCACCACTAAAATACTTGTAGAAAAGGCAGAGGGATGCAACATTTCGTCGATGGGACAGAGGCTGAAGCTTAGATGCCAGTTCAGGGCCTATCAGGTTTGCGACTCTCTTTTGAATCTTGTCAAGGAGCAGATGCACCAGCCCAGATGTGGCAGCAATACTCCATACATGGGCGAATGGTGGCCTTATAGAGGTACAGGATACTTTCGGGTGTTAGTAGTTTTCTAGCACGGTAGAGAGAGCCTACCTTTCTTGCAGCGGCCCTGGCAATGCCTTCAATGTAATTGTTCCAACTCATGTTTCCTGTGAACGTTAGGCCAAGGAGTTTGAAAGATGGACTCTCAGATAAAGAGTCGTTGGCCATTGCTATGGGTGGTAGAGAGGGTTTCTTGTAATTATTGAATGAAACTAGTTTAGTCTTGGCAGCATTGAACGCTACCAACCACTTTTGTCCCCATTCCACTACAGATTGGAGGTCTTCCTCTAGTGTTTCTGCCATTTCTTTAGAAATGTGTTCATTCGTCTTCCTGTCGTGTCTGCCATAGAGTGTAGTGTCATCAGCATATATACCCATCTCAGAGGCAATGTTGTCGGGGAGGTCATTTATGAATATCAGGAACAATAGAGGTCCAAGGATAGAACCCTGGGGCACTCCCGCATTTATATCATATTGTTTAGATGTGCGACCGTCGAGGACTACCTGGATTTTTCTCTTATCTAAGAAGGATTTAATTATGTTAAGTATTCTACCAGTGATACCGTATGATCTGATTTTACTGAGGAGACCCTCATGCCATACCCTGTCAAAAGCCTTAGATATATCTAGAGCTACCGCTCTGCCTTCCCCCGCTTTGTCCAGTGAATGGTATATACGTTCAGAGATCACAGTGAGGATGTCTGCTGTGGAACGGGCTTGTCTAAATCCATATTGTTTGTCAGTCAGTAGTTTAGCATCTGTAAGATGATGGACTAGAGCATGGTTAATTATGGTCTCAAATATTTTGGCAAAAAGTGGGAGGAGGCTAATGGGGCGATAATTTGATGGGTCTGTCCTTTCGCCAGAATTCTTGAATACTGGTACAACAGAAGCAGTTTTCCAACAGCCCGGAAAGCAAGCTTCATTAAGACATTTGTTGTAGAGTTTGGAGAGAACTGGAGCTACTTCGGCTGAGCACTTTTTTAATAGCACAGCTGGGATAAGATCGGGTCCACATGCTTTTGAGGTGTCAAGGTTTTTTATGATAGCATGCACCTGAGCAGGGGTGGTTTTCAGATCGTCTAGTGTGGCGTCTGTCCGCATAGGAAAGTCAGGTAGGGGGTGGTTGGAAGGGTCCAGTGTGGAGTTTGAGGCAAACCGACTGGCAAGCATGTTAGCCTTGTCGGTTGCTGAGGAGACAACCTCGTGATTGTTGGTTAGTGGGGGAATTGTTGATTGCCCATTATTTACTATACTGTTGTAGATTTTCCAGAAGTCTCGAGTTCCTAGTTTTTGTGCTTCGATGCGCTTTTTAGTGGTTTCCGTAAATTCTCTCTTAGCTGTCGCTATTTCTTTCTTAACGTTATTTCTAGCTTCTATATACTTCAGTCTGTTTGAACTGGACTTATGTCGGTTAAACCTACGGTATGCATGCTGCTTTTGAGTAATGGCAGTTGCACAAGTCGACGTAAACCATTGGGGAGAGTGGGGCTTACTATAAAATTTCCGCATGGGAACATGCGCTTCGATTGCAGTTTTGAACCAGTCAGTGGTCTCGTTTGCACATTGTTCAGCAGGGAGAGAGAAAATATTTTTCCATGGAGCATCTCTAATTAGTTCCCTGATGGCTTCCCAGTCAGCCTTATTATAATATCTCGTTGTTTTGAGCACTGACTCTTCAGTTTTGGGTCTAGAGTTTAGGGCGATTTCAACCATTATCACTGCATGATCAGCGTTCCCGAGTGGGCTGTGGGCCTTCGCTATGCAGTCATCGGGAACTGTGGTCAAAAACAGATCTAGAAGTGATGCGTGTTGTTCTTCCTGGTCAGGGAAACGGGTTGGAAACGTAACAATTTGTGATAGGGAGTGAGATATAGCGAAGCTATGGGTTGTGCTGCCCGCTGCATCTGTGTGAGTAGAGAATCCAAGCCAGTTTTTGTGGTGGACATTAAAGTCACCAAACACATGTATTTGTGCGCTAGTGTCGAGGGACAGTGCCGTGTCTATGCTGTCAGATACTTTGTTTATTATGGAGCAATCCTGACTCGAGGGAGAGCGGTAGAGAAAATAATAGTAGCCAATACTGTGTTGCACGTTTAGTCTAAAGCACATAAAGGCTTGATCATCTGTTTCTAGGTTTGTTTCTCTAGTCAAGGGAAGGGTGTTACGAATGTAAACTCCAAGTCCGTGCATATGTCTGTCAGAGTCCTTACGGCAGAGTGGGAGATATCCAGGCATGTTAAAGTGGTTAGAGGGAATGGAGGAGTGTAGGTTAGTCTCACTTAGTGCTAAGATATCCGGGGTATTTGTTAAGAGAAATGCTTCAACATCAGCTAAGTTAGTTCTAAGCCCACGGATATTTGTGAATGAGAGCCTCAAGGGAGGAGGCAAGTTGAATTTGTTTGTCCCTAATCCTGGTTTAAGCTTATTTTTAGATTGTACTGTCGTCATATTTTTTTTTAAGAGTTTCGGTAAGGGGGAGCTAAACAATAGGTTATGCGGAGCTTCAGACATGCATCACAAGTAGACCATCAGCTGACCTTTCTCCAATTAGGATTGTGGCCTCAGGAAAGCCCACCGGGGATGAGTGCAGGGTCCCTTTCCATGCGCGTCATGGCACTGCAAACAACCCGATATTATTCAACTGTTGATGGAGCAGCCGCTCTAAGCGCTACCAAAGAGTTAGGGCTCCTGTACTACCAGTCGGGAACAGCAGCCAGGAACTGTCAATCCGGTACCCTCAACCCTTTAGAAGAAGGTCAACCCAATCTAATCGCTCAGGCATATCTTATACTCAAGCACTCCCAAATGTTCAGTTTTAGGGATGGGGCATGCTGGGAATGGGGAAGAACGGCGTTCGTTGCCCTAGCCAGGAAACAAGATCTACCGCTGGGTGTTTCTGTCGAATCACTGAGATAGTGTCTCTGCGCTTGACTAATAGGCAAAGAAGGAGTATGGAAGCCGGGCGATAGACAGAGCCTATCTACTCCTTAAGCAATTTAGGTTTGCAAACCGGTGAATTTGTTTGAGTCACCAGCTCTAGGAAGGTTGTCATCCAAGACTGAAGAGGCCTCTCTCCCCTTTGGTTTAGTTTCAGAGTTTTCCTTCTCCTAGACGGATGATCTGGGAAGACCTACTGGGTCCGTCAGCCCTGAGAGGGTTTTCTCCGCGCCTAGGTTCTAATCCAGGTATTTCTGCGACCCCGCGTTGTTAGTGTTACTGGGTTAGTTTGTGGGGGATTATATCTCTACTGATTAGTTACACTCCTCAAAGTGATTTAGGGACATGCTATTTACTTTTTAATGGATAAAGGGGGTGGGTGAAGTTCATGCAGTGTAAGCGTCTATGTTTGTAAGAGGGCTTGTTAGGGAGGAGATATTTTTTATTTATTTTATTAATGTTAGCTTAGGTCTAGTATAGTGTTACAGTATGAGTAGGTATTAAGAATTGAGCTACGAGTTGTGCCCGAGCTATTTTAGATGATAGGAGGGTTAAGATGTAAGTGCAATATAGCATGGATAAGACAGCAAGTTTTGAGTCATGCGTAATTAGGTGAATAGATATATGGGCAGGTTTTCAGTAGGTGCGAATAGAGTTGAAGTTGTAGGTATTTTTTAGTAAGAGTCATGGGGCGTTTTGCATAACAAGGAGTGTCGTTTCAATAACGTAATTAATCGTTGCAAAACTCGAGGAGACAGTTGTGTAGTGCATATCGCTTTGTTTCTGGGTACTTTGGCTGTTAAGTACCTGCCTTTGTGTGCATAGGCTGTTAAGTCCCTTACTGGATAGGAATGAGCTGTAATGCATGCCTTAGAGGTAGAAATGTATAGATGTTTAGTGATGGCTATTAAAACAGTTTGCATGTGAGGGATTAGGGGCTGGAAGTTAGCGATTCCACTACAGATGCGGAGCAATGTGGGAGTTTAGTGGCGGATAGGTTGGAAAGAGTAGATTGTTAGCGTTCAAGAGAAGAGGGGTTATTTATTTACAGATGGATTTCCATTAGGATTTTTGAGTTACAGGTAAGGTTTAGTCTGAAGAAGGGAGGAATTTTTTTTTTTTTTTTTTTTATGCATGCAGGTAAGACAAACGCAATCGTCTTGGAGGTAAAATGTATAAGATTTCGTAGCTAGCTATTAGGTTTTTCCCTCCCAGTTATAGGGACAGCTAATTCGTTGGGATTTGGAATTGTAGTCATTAAGGTCAGGCGCAGAGTGTTGCATCTATTCAGAAAATTAGCCCTAGTATCACAGCTAGGATTATGTATATTGCAGTTAAAAATATAGTGCCAGTCAAATTATGAGCCACGTGCAGTGGTTTGGTATGGTATGGGTATCATGGAGGACACTTAAATACAAGCAAGCGTACGGTGATTGCATATATTAAGTATACTTTTTTTTTTTTTTTTTTTTTTTTTTTTACATAGGCATCACCACATTATCAAGGCCCAGAGGCCACTCAAGGATAAGGGTTAAAGAGTGTACAGTAGAAATTGGTCAATATAGTAATCATTAGTAATGAAAATTTGGTAAATTTAATAACTTATATGGAACGGCTCATCAAGAACTTATTTACTTTAGACTTGAACACAACCATATTGTAGTCAGCCGGAAAGCAGGAAAACGGAAGACAATTCCACAGGCGTGCAGTTCTAAGAAAGAAGCTTTGTTCATGGAATCTACGTTTAGGTTTAGGCACAGATAAAGAGTGGGGGAAATTATTGATAGTGTTTACAGCTAGACGAGTGTTTCTTGTGAAAGTTTGGCGAGGGGGGACCATAGATTGAAGCTCAGTTGAACACTTTCCATGAAAATAACGATACATCAGAGACAAACTCGCAACATCTCTTCTGTGAGATAGAGGTTGCAAGGAGGAGAAAAGGACATCTCCTACGAGGCTACGAAGTCTATTTTGAACTCTATCAAGGCAGGACAAGTCCTTTCTAGCAGCTCCTGCCCAGATGTGGCAACAGTATTCCATCCTTGGACGTACCTGGCTCTTATATAGGTAGAGAATAGCATCAGCAGTGAGATATCTACTGGATCGATAGAAAGATCCCACCATTTTTCCAGCGGCCTTGGCAACAGATTTGATATACGTGTTCCATTTAAGATCAGGAGTAATGGTCAAGCCCAGAAGCTTGTCAAAACTTGAGGCCTCCTGAAGACGAGAGCCATTCATTTCAATTGATGACAAATGTGGATTAGAATGTTGATGATGTAAAGAGAGAAGCTTGGTTTTAGATGCATTAAAAGTAACCAGCCACTTCTTTCCCCATTGTACTACGTGCTCAAGATCAGAGGAGAGAGAATTGGAGAGAACTTGGTCGTTTACTGTCTTAGATGTGGTACCATAAATGGTAGTGTCGTCAGCATAAATGTCTACAAATGATGTAAGGATATGATTTGGAAGATCATTAATGTAGATCAGGAAAAGAGTTGGGCCCAGGATGGATCCCTGAGGGACACCGGCATTAATACTGTGAGCTTCTGATTTTTGCCCCTCAACTACTACTCTTATGAACCTATCAGAAAGAAATGATTTAATAATTGAGAAGACTTTTCCAGCTATACCATAGCTAGCGATCTTATGAAGTAAACCTTTATGCCATACCCTATCAAAGGCTTTAGATATGTCAAGAGCAATTGCCCTAGAAAGATTGCCACCGTCGAGAGATTTGCTAATCCTATGCGATATAACTGTAAGGACTTACTACTTAAATAAAGTTCTTCTGTCTTCTATAGTAGAAAGAAAGGTAGTCCTAGCTCTTCTATATTCTTGCATAGGCTATTCGTTATCGAGTAGAGTTCTTCTGACCATAAAAACGGCTCGCGTGGGATTAAGTGTTAGAGACCATTTTTACGCATATGTAATTAAAATGCATTAAATAAATACATTTAAAGAGAAGGTATACACAGTTGGTAAAAGCAAAAAGAGAAATAAATAAAGTGAATAAATAAATAAAAATTAAAGTAATAGAAGAAACGACTCGCATGGAAGCAAAGAGTTAAAGACAATATATGCGCATATAGTTAAAATACATTAGTCAAAATTAAGAAAAAAAAAAAAAAAAAAAAAGCAGTGGCCATTTTGGTAATATTAGGATTTGTTAAATTAACTTAGCTTATATTGTTTGCCCATCTTCAAAATTGTCGCGTCTGTCAGCAAGCGTAACCCTGTTAGTGTGACCACAACTAGATGATTGTTGTTGTTGTTGTTGAGCATAATTCTTGATGATGATTTTTGTTGGCATTCATTTCCCCGATATCTTTCTATTAAGAATTCTTTCTAGAAAGATATTGGGTACTTACGAGAGGGATTACATGAAGATTACCAACGTCTTGATGATGACAGTATTTCTGTGGAACGAACTGGGTTCAAACTTGGAACACCCAGGTTGTCAGTTTGCGTCATTAACCTCTGGGCCACCATCACTTCCCAGATGATGATGATGATGATGATGATGAAGTAATAAACTAACATGCCAGATGGTATTGATCTGCATGAATAGTTGGAAGAAATATTGGTCATTACCGATGCTAATGGGAATGGATGCGAAATGTATTATCAAATTATTGATTTATTTGCAATCATGTAGTGCTGTAATATCGATCTTTTGGTTCCATTGTGTTCATATTATCGATTTAGTATTACACTTGAATGAGATGTATGTAATTACTTTGTAAATCTTCGAAGATTGCAACTCCTATCTTTAATGCTTTCGGTCCAGCAATCAAGAAAACCTAATTTATTCAAATAATCCATTAACGTCTTTTACTCTATTCTCTTCTCCAGATTTCTACTCTATCATCCACCGCACATTTTCATATTTGTCCATACTAGTCCATATTTTTATAAAAAAATTATCTGATGCCACTGAGATCACAAAATAAATTGAATTGAAAACTATTTTCGTCTTTGATTTTAACGTGTCAATCCCTGCAATCGTTCTCCATCGGAAGCTTGGTATTCGGTGGGAAGATACTTTACGCAGTTGGCATCTCAGGTGGTTTGTTGATGTACAGCAGAGGTTGACAAATGATTTGACACTACAGGACGGATCGTGTTATAATAATGAGTCACAGGCCGGACGAAGGCCATTAATAGAAAAATTATGGAAAATTACGTATGCAGACCCCTGTAAACCTAAATATTTAAGACCATAATGAAATTAAACATCGAAAAATCAGAAAAACAAAAGAAAATCTAAAATTAAAAAAAAATTAGTTTTCCTCACAGAACGTCAAAATACTTCAAAGTGAAAAAAATCACCCAAAGCAAAATGATGATATGTATGTTTGAAACTTATTAAAAAGATAAAAACAGATTCCAGCAACTTACATAGTGTAAGGGACAAGGGTAAGGGATAAGAGCATTGTTGTTGAAGGAACGAAATAGAAAGCCGACTGAAACAACATTGTTACTTTGAAGCTGTCCACTCCTAATGTCTGTCAGTTATATTGGCTCTCAGTTTTTGTTTTATGTTTATTTTGTAAATTTTTTACACAGAAATGGAGGCGATTGGGATTGGATCATGTTTTTGCAGTAATAATATTCAAATTCAGTTAGGTATATCAGAGGAACAACAGTACTTTTGTTGAATTCGGTAGCCTTGTCTCTCATGTTAAAAATAGTCATTAGTAATCAGGCTTGCAGGCCAGTAAAAATGCCTTCATGGGCCGGATCTGGCCTGCATGTCATAGGTTGTGAACTCTTCATGTACAGCATACTACCTCTTGCATCAACTCAATCACAAACCTATATATCCAAGACACTAGGGAGCATGGTAGAGTTGAGTAACCTGACTTGGGTATATGAGGTGATATGGCTGCAAGCAACCTGACTTGAATATATATGAGAGGTGATATGAGGTGATATATTCAAGTCAGGTTGTTTGCAGTCATGCAAACAACCTGACTTGAATATATAAGAAGTGATATCACTACAAGCAACCTGACTTAAATATATGAGATGTGATATGACTACAAGCAACCTGACTTGAATATATGAGAGGTGGTATGACTGCAAGCAACCTGACTTGAATATATAAGAGGTGATATGACTGCAAGCAACCTGCCTTGAATATATAAAGTGATATGACTGCAAGCAACCTGACTTAAGTCACACATTTTAGGAAACATTTTTTTATATTAATTTAGATGAGAACATTTGAAAACCTGAAAATCTTTTGAAATGATAAAATCATTTTTTATCTACTTTTTTGTTGTGAAAGTTCGAATCTTCGCCAATAACATGTCTTTATCAAGGAGAGGATAGTCCGATGTAGTTTTCTTTTCTTTTTCTTCATAATGAGGCCGTCCGAAGAGAAAAAAACATCTTGTATCGTTGCTGTTTAATATATATATATATATATATATATATATATATATATATATATATATATATATATATATATAAATAAAGAAGAGTAACATCTTGCGTTTGGTAGCATTTATTTATTTATTTTTTGCACCACTTCTTTGTTTGGTTTATTAAAAATGTTTTTTAGAATTGAGTGGGAGAACATTTTCGTATATAAATTTTACGTAAAATGATTCCTCCATCTCCGAACTATCTTAGCGTTTTAGAACAGTTAGATTTTTTTTTTACCATTAATCCAAGTCCGAGTTGCTATTGATTAAGTTAGAAAACCGTAGCGAATGTTTTGAAAAATAATTTATTGATATTAAAAAATAATTAGCTTATTGATAATCACGGTTGCAATAATCGGTGCCACTGCACTATGATAGAGAAATTCAAAAAGTTTAATATTGAATTTCAAGGCACATCAATGGTTTCTATTTAATTGTCATATTACAGTAATGAATATGTTCAAAAATTATGAAAAACGATAAGGTGCAAAAAAAAAAAAAAATTATTAAAGAAAACATTTTTTTTTCGAAAATTAGCGAAAATAAAATGTTTGGCTAATAAAACATCGGGAAGTTTCAAGGGAAGTAAATAGCGTGTAACTATTGCTGATTTTTAAAATAATTTTTGTCTTGTTTTTAACATAACTAAGTTACTTCCCTTGTTATATGTCACGTGTTCCCAAAGAAATATGGCGATGGTCTTTTCCGATAAATGTGGAAAACTTGTATTTTTTTAAAAATTCTGACATGCGAATTAAATGATATAATTGCTTTTAGTTGAAATTAACACAAAAAGTCAGTAGGTATGATTTTTTTTTTTAATCGATTTTTTTCGTGTTGTGAATTTCACTATTATAGTGTAGTTGCATCCAATAATTAAATACGATAAATAATAATAATATAATAATAAAAGGATTTAAACTATTTAGTATAAATGAGTTCTCTAAAAGAGTTTAAAATAATCAAGTACAAAATGGACGTGCAACAACGGCAAGCGGTGATAATACAAAACGGAGATTAACCAAAACGAAATTGCCCCAGCCAAGAAAATTCAATTGCACAATTTTATTTCATAAAAGTAAAAACAAGACATTTCTGTTTCTATCGTCGTTTCAATGTTTTGTCTCTTTTATTTTGGTTCGTATTTACAAAAACAAAAAACAAACATAGAATACAGGAAAATCTTTATGACGGATGCACTCGTCATGAAACAAAGATGTCATATTCCAAAAATTACGTAAATTGATCGAATAGTTTTATTTTTGAAAAAAAAAAAAAATCAGATTTCATAAATAAGCAGGAAGGGACTGTCTTGTATCGCCATCTCCAAAACAACGGCATATAAGTCCACCATGATTCAAATTTATGAGATCAGTCGTGTAATTCTACCGATTTCACACTAGTCGCTTTAAATCGTTAAAAATAGGTTCATTTGTAAAAAAAAAAAAAAAAATAAATAAAACTACTTGATCAATTTACGTGAATTTTGGGATAGGACATTTTCGTCCCATGACCGGTACATATTTCATAGAGATCTTTCTGTATTTTTTATTTTGAATTCTAAATAAAAACCCTGCTTCATCTTTTTCATCCCAGTTCTGTTTTACATTCTCCTTTTTTCTCGAACTACTTTTTATTCTTAAACATTTTTCTCTTATTTTTTATGTCATTTTTTTTTTACTTCCGCTTGGTTGGATTCGTTACTTTTTTTCTATCGCATTTTGATCGGCCATTTTAAGTCACATGATCACACTATCATTGAATGTGCACACGAATTTTGAGGATGAATTTTTGTGTACGTGAAAAAAATCAACGTTTTTTTTTTTTTTAAATAATTTTTCTATGCAAAACTATTAAATATCACAACTGGCTAATAGGTTTCTGAACAAGAAATCTAAAAAAATCGTATTAATAAATAAAAGCTTAATAAAAAGAAGAAATTTAGGACAAAAAAGATAAAACTGTCTGGCGCTTCTGCATTTGTACATATGAAACATATTCGGCTTTAATTTAAAAGAGTTACATGAAAGAGGGGAGATAATTCAAATTTTGGAAGGAGATGAAAGATAGCAGTGTCAGAAATTGCCATTAAAAATTCGTGATAAAAACTTCAATAATTAGACTTACTATCTTTCGAAGCTTATAACTACCGGAAAAATGTAATTTAAACCCTAATTTTTTTCAATAAAAGGAGCAAAGACCAAATTTTAAAATAACAAGTTTAATAGCAAAATAAGCAATATTTGTTTTTTTTTAATCGTTTTTTTTTAAAAAGGATTTCAAGAAAATCAACGAATTTTAACTTACTTCGAATATAATAAATATATATAAATTCCAAAAATCATTTACCTATAAAAATACTAATCAATGGGTACTTCCATTCTTCATTGTTTAGAATTTATCCATATTTATATTTTATATTCCATGTACTTTTTAAATAAAATAATTTTTTAAGCAAGGATTAAAAAATACCGCGATATCTGATGGTCGCAACTGGAAGAAAGGGGAGACAAACGTCTCCCTTTCTTCCAGTTGAAAACTTTGGTGGCCAAAAGCGACAGAATTAATCTTCCCTTTCTGTTTCTGGCATATGTTTGCTGTAAACAAAAGTTAGTCAAGATGGACCACCATACTTAAAAAATGATCACATTTCACTTATCAGAACAGAATTTTTCAAATCAGTCTCTCCATGGAAGCCGTGCGAATGTAAAAACTTGTAATCTAAGGCGAATCTTACTCCGATGCGCATCATTCATTTCAGTGAAGTTAGAAAGTTAAGAAGTAAATAATTAGTTAAGAGAACATTAACATCTCTCTCTCTCTCGAGTCAATTCTCTTCAAATAAAACCTTAAAGAAACTCAGCGAACGTCTCCATGTGTCCCCTTTCTTCATGAAAATAAGCTTATTTCTATAGCGACCATCAGACGAAACAACGACAGTGAAAAGTGTAACATAGCGCGGACGGCTATATGCAAATGCATTTGAAATTACGTCACCGGTTAAGAAAAAAAAATATAAAAAGGAGAAAGAGGACGATCCCGAAAGAGATGTGGAGCACGGAACAAGACAACGTTCGAGATCACGTGAGAGACGTAGAGAACATTCGAGATAACATAGACAATGTCACAGCCGTAACAATGAGGAAATAAATGTCGCTGTTAAAAAGAAAAAAGCGAGTTGAAGTTTTATTTTCTAATCTTTGTCCAATTTGCGACTGAGGTTACAACGGGTGTTGGTTCTTGGGCAATGTTACAAAAGAAGCGGAAAACGCATAAAAGAGCAGCACGTATAAACAGCCGTACGCATGTTCGTTTTGCTATTGAAAATGTTACACGCGCGTGTTAGATACATATCAGATCTGTGATGAGAAAAATAGCTGATTCGGTGAATGACCACCACCACCCACAAAATTGGTTAGTCTCTTCAAAATGTCTCCTCCCAAATAATTCTTAAAAACGTGGGTTCATACTGAAAAACCAAACCACTTGAGATTCAGGAGAATTTATGTCTACTTCAGTTAATGGACTATGTATCTGAACAGTATTTTTTTATGTTCAGCGATTGACAGCTAATGAGATTGAAGTAGAACTTACTGTGTCGACAATCCACTAACAATTGATGTCTATATATTCAGAGTAAAACAAAAAGAAGAGGCAATTTAGTGTTTGGGTTTAGCTGGTGAGTTGACCGTTGGTTCTGCTCGCCAGGATGCGATTCTGTCGATCTCACATGAA
>NC_136496.1:90014217-90066717 GCF_053919585.1 Euprymna scolopes
ATATATATATATACACTTCTATAAAAAAAATTTTTGTATTGATATTCATATTAAAAACCCTTTTTTCTATTTATTTATTAAAAAAAAAATACAACTTTGTTATATTTGGGTCGTGGACTGGCATTCATCTGCAAAAAATCTAGCTAATTTCCATATTCTTTTAAACATTCATTTTAATTAATTCCCTATTAGTTTTTCGGTTTTCTTATGGGATGATCATCTTTAGGTTATTATTACGAGTAATTATATTCATACAGATATTCTACATGATTTATAATTGCATAATATTTGCATAAAAAGCTTAAAACGCTAAGAACAGCATCTATTAACATACCTTTGGTCTTAACCAAAAAGGCCAAGCACAAAAGTGTTACGGACAGACCGCCGACGGATTGACATATAGAGTCGCTTGCACGCGACTAAAAACCCTTTTTTCTATTTATTTAAAAAGAAAATACAACTTTGTTATATATGAGTAATGGAATTGTTTCCATCTGCAAAAGATCTTGCTAATTTGCATATTCTTTAAAACATTCATTTTAATTAATTTCTCATTCGTTTTTCGTTTTTCTTATGAGATGATCATCTTTAGTTAACTATTATGTGTAATTATATTCATGAAGATATTCTATATGATTCATACTTGCGTAATATTTGCGTAAAAAAGATTATAGTAAACACAAACGTCTTTCTATATATATTTATGTATGCGTATATATATATATATATATGTGTGTGTGTGTGTGTATGTATATATATGTGTATGTATATATTTTTCTGGGTCAACGGCCAACTAGCACCGTGTATATTTGTGTGTGTGTAAGCCGTGGTGAAGGCAACCTTTTTTGGAGAAGCAAATCTCTGATTTAAAAAAACATAAAGCGGAAGACCAGTACCCGCTTTAAGCTGGTCTGCAGTTTAATTTGTTGCTGGCTATCTTGCTCTTGCTTGTTGCTGGATGTCAACATTTTGAACCGAGAGAGAGACTTAGCTGTCGTACAAAGCTAAGACTCTGTAACATCATATTTGTATAGATACTCCCTCAGACATTCGGGCTCATGGATTTTAAATGTCTGAGGGAGTAGCACTCGTCTGACAAGACGTTGCAATCATCATGTATATATATATATGTTTAAAAATGTACCTACCAAACTCCTCTGTCAGTTTTTGGGCAGATATGAAACTTCATATATAGGGTAATTGAACCCATGCGAAACTTTATATTTGGATTTTAGCCGGGAAAAATCGGTGCAAAAGTATGAAAATTAAAAAATAGAATTTGCTAGGAGAAAGTCGAACGAAGGCATGACGAATATGCATGCGTAACGTAATAGCTATTGGTTCATGCTTTAACTTTTAGCCTTGCAACAAATATGTCTTCATAGTTCAGACATTAACGTCAAAGGAAAAAGTACATCGTAAGCTAAACGTTTTAGTTTCGATTCTTGGTGATGGCGCATGAGTCATTTTTAAAAAATCTTTTAACCCATTACTGTATATTTTAACCCATTACTGTATATTTTAATCCATTACTGTATATTTTAACCCATTACTGTATATTTTAGCCCATTACTGTATATTTTAACCCATTACTGTATATTTTAACCCATTACTGTATATTGGGTCCTATGTAATTTCTACCATTACATAAATACAACTTTGTCTGTGTGTTTGTGTGTGTGTGTGAGTTCGTTCCTTATAGACTCCGAAACGGCTGAACAGATTTTCTTTAAAATTTACAGAACTTTAGTGTATAAGTCTGGGAGTGATCTTAGTTAAGTTTTGTCCCTATAATTACCGATAATCGATAATCGAAATCGTTATTTTAATTTATCTATCATCGGTAAACCATGTCGTCGCTTAGCAACAGTGATAGAACAACGGGCCGTGAAAATTCTACTGTGGGTAAGTTGATAGCGTGTTTTTTTTTTTTTTTTTTTTTTTTTTTTTTTTGTGGTCTGGAGATTTAAACCCCGCAGGTAAATTTCTTTTTTTTTTTTTCATTAACTGCAGATTTTATAAGACTTGAAAATTTATATGTTTTTGCATGACGCGGTCTGTAAGTTCAAACCTCGCACGTAAATTTCTTAATTTTTTTTCATCACCTCGAAAGAAGTTTATATAAAATAATTTTATAAAAGAAACAGTAGGTTCTCTAGAGTGCAATGCAGAATAACATATTTTTTGGACTACGTTACTGCATGAAGGCATGTGAAGCTTCCTCTTGGGTGATTTCACGGATTTCGATGACAATAAAAATATAGGAGTGTGAAATATTCGTTGATCATCATCGGTGAAAATTTCATATTGATTTGATAATTACTTGAGTTTTGGTAGATTTTTAAAGAGACTTTGTCAAAACAAACCTTACACCCCCACTTCCATTTTGTCCATTGCTAGTTAGAAATTTTAATGGAGGTATGTTACACTTTTCCCCCGGGTAATAGCGGGTAACTCTACTAATAATATATAAACCAAATAATAATATTTTAAAACGCTTAACGCTATACAATTTTACCCTGTGATGCTAATTCTGGCACCACGGAATTGAAATTGTTCACGTCTTTTCCGGAACAGTGTGAAAACGTTCTTTCAGCGACTTCGCGTGTTCGTTTCATATGAACCTTTTGAAGTTATCTTCTTTTTTCCAGCTTTCTGTTTTTTTCTTTTGCATTTTCACCTGATGATGATTCGACGAAGGATCGAAAACATTCGTGATACTGATAGCACATATAATATTTTTTCTTATGGTAATACACACAAAAAATTTATAAGAAAAATCAAAAAAATAGAAGAAAGTATAATCAAGCAGAGATCTCTGTTATTTGTAACGATGATTAAAATCTATCTATCTATCTATCTATCTATCTATTTATCTATCTATCCATCTATCTATCTATCCATCTATCTATCTATCTATCTATCTATCTATCCATCTATCTATCTATCTATCTATCTATTTATCTATCTATCTATCTATCTATCTATCTATCCATCTATCTATCTATCTATCTATCTATCTATCCATCTATCTATCTATCTATCTATCCATCTATCTATCTATCTATCTATCTATCCATCTATCTATCTATCTATCTATCTATCTATCTATCTATCTATCTATACTATACTATAATAGCATCACCTGTGTACCACCGTGGCTCAAATGAAATCATCTGACTTCCACTGTTGAGCATTGTCTGGTAATGGTTGATAGCGGAAGCCACTGGTTGTCAGTGTCAGAGGATTACTGATGACTAGTGTTAGTATGGGGAGATTACTGGCGTGTACTGGTAGATACTGGCTACCTTTGCAAGTGACAATCACTGGCGGCCATGATCAGTGTCAGCCCCTATTTGGACTGCTCCGAACAGAGATCATCTGTTTTCAACTTTCGGGCATTGTTTGACACTTGCTGCCTTTCCAACTATCATTGTCTGTTCTCGGCGTTCACGGTCCGTTATGACTAGCATAATCTTCATTCCGAAATGAAATTATCTGTCATCAATAGTGAGCATTGGCGTTTTTAGACGGTTACTTGCGTTTGGTCATTGTCGATCACTATCGATCATGACCAATGCCGAGCCCCATTTGATTCCGATTCTTATAAAACTTTTAAATATTCAGTTTTTTTCTGAGGGGGAGGTTGGAGAGGATAGATTACCTTCAAAGCTAATGTAATATAGGCATATATTTTCGCAAACGCACATATACACTTATGAGAGTAATCTATTAATTTTAGTTTTTTTTTGATAGTTTAAAATCAATAAATATTTATCATTTCATCATTCAGCAAGAGCCATGGAAAATTGAGTTTTAAACAAATATTAAAAAAAAAAAAATGAAAGTAAAAGAATCGTTTTTGGTATCGAGAAATAGGCACAAATCTTCTGATTTCGATACCGATTCTGATACGCCAAAAAGTTCCGATATTTTTCGATTCCCGATTCCGATTCCAACTAATCGTCTCAACACTAGTTTATATATTGTCTGGCTAAAATTCGTACGACGAGAATAATGATTATTTTATTGTTTTAAGATTAAGTTGTTAATAATCGGATGACGCCACATTTAAGATTAAGTTATTAGTAATTTGCAGTTAAGATATGACGTCATAAGAACATGCACGCGTTCACTTTATCAATAAGATTATTTTTTTTTTATTGTGTGAAGCCATAATTCCGCCGGATTTGCAGTTTTCTATTTTAAAGTTTCGGGCAATAAAAAGAAAAGACACCGAGTTGACACAAAGTGTGTTGACAAAACGAATTAATCTTATCCGTTTCCATGAGATATGAGATATTTCTGTTGAGCAATACAGGAGCAATTCAACAAATACTAATCAAACCGATAAAACGGAGCAACTTTTCACTTTGGGGAAAGAAATATCATGTAGCAAACTAAGAGTATCGAAACTGTGCTCACCCTAGGCGTGTTGAACTGGCTTTCTCCAAAGGAGGAAGTTTAATAGGAATATCAAATTCACAAGCGTTTCCCAGTAGCTTGTATATCCTCGCTAGGGGAGATAACGACATTATTTTATTTTATTTTATTTTTTTCAATTCTTGCAAGGAGGTGTCGACGTCCTTCTACATACGGTACCTGGTATTCCAAAATGGTCAGCGATCTTGTACTGACTAGACTCAACGTTGCTTAACTTCGGTGATCTAACGAGAACCAGCGAGTCAACGTGATTATCCCGAATAGTTAGTGAATCAGTAAATAAGAAAATGTCGAGTTAACACCTTTATATGGAATGATTTTTCTCTTAATTCAGAAGCGGACGTAGTGTAACGTAGTCGTTATATCAAAGGAACCGAAGAAAGAAAAAAACTCGACTCACTTTCTTTTTTAACAAAAGCTTTTATATTTGGTATTTCCAACAACACGTTTTTCTAAATATTTAAATAGTTCATGTTTTTTTTTCACTGGCCACGAATGATTTTTCGTCTTAGCTGTGACGGTACCCACGTGTCTCAAACACGCGTTTCTCTCTCGTCACGTCTTGCTCTGAAAGCTGAAAAAAAAATCTACACCAAAAATAAAATAAAATAAATCTAGCATCATTCCAAAAACTGCGGGCTTGTAGAACTGTCTTTTTTGCTGACTGTTTTCCTCCTACCTATGGCTCTAGTCGTTTCCAGACTATGATTAATAGACATCTCTTGTCTCTTTCGTTCTTTTTAGCTCCTTACATCAATTGGGGTATTGCTTTAAAAAAAGTTGATCCATTTACAAATTTGAAGAAAATTAGTAAACCAATTCTTAACACGGAGGCAGGAGGAGCAACTGAGCGAAGGAAAAATATATAAAAAGTTTTTTTTTAATTTTTATTTGCAAGTTACCACTTATCAATGACAAAGGCTACTCAAGATAAATGTTAATAAGTGTCATGTGGCCGATGAAGAAAACATCGTGATGATTTATAATGGCGGAAACCGAGCAAAACAGCTAATCAAGAATTTGTTTGTATTGGACTTGAAAACGAGCATGTTATAGTCAGCCGGGGAGTAGCCCCGCGGAATTTTGTTTCACAGACGGGTAGTTTCAGGAAGAAAACTTTGCTCATGGATGTCTCGTTTAGATTTAGATTTAGAGAGAGAGAGAGAGAGAGAGAGAGAGAGAGAGGGAGAGAGAGGGGAGGAAATTATTGACAGTGATTGTATAAAAACGAGTTATTGTTGTGAATGTTTTCAGGGGGGCGGCATAGCTTGAAGCTCAGTCGAGCACCTGCAATGAAAATGACAATAGAGCAGAGAAAGACTAGCAATGTCTATTCTGTGGGAAAGAGGTAGCAGGAAGGAGAAAAGGACATCGTTCTCTAGATTTTCATTTAATGTTGGTACTAATAGACTGTTCGGCGACATCTCATCTATTTCCGGTCTTTCCCGTAAATTGCGATCTAAAACAATCAGTGTTCAATCAATGTTCTGTAGAAGTACGTCATCATAGCATTTAACACAGTTTAGTTGATTTAATAAAATCTTTCTGGTGTCTCTTATTTTTATTTTTACTTGTTTGCATCGTTTTCTTTGCATTTAGCAACATTCGAGAATTATTCATCGGGTTTGTCAATCGTAGAACAAATCGTACTTTAATAATTTTGTGGCCATTTTTTTTTCTTATTCTTTTCTACCATAGAAATTCAAGATGGCGGATATGCGGTTGTGTTTTCTTCGTGTGATGTTTAAAGAAAATGTACGGCACAAGATAGACAGTCTGTTCAAATAAATTAAAAATAAAACTAAAAGAAAAAATGTGTTGCATTCTGGTCTGCTTGTGCTCGTGTTTAAATGTGAACGGACTAAAAAAAAAAAAAAAAAAAAAAAAAAAGACCAAGACCATTTTCCCTCGAAAACGTAGAATAAAAGATTCAAAGTGACATATTCCAGCTGCCATCTTTGTGGTCACGTGATCCATTACATTATCACGTGATTTGTTTTATTTTAAATGTTTTTGTTTTAATGGCTTCCGGTTATTGTTGTTGTTTTATTTATTTCCCGTTCTTATTTGGATGTTTCATAGTTCACCAATGTCATTTGGCAACTTGTTTCTTTTTCTTTCCGACATCGCATCGCCGTCTGCAAGAAATAATAAAAAGAAAGGTATTCGTAAATATTCACAGATGAATTCATTTAATAATTAAATTTTAATAATAAAATATCTACTCCGCGTTAGAAAAAGCAAAGCTAAATATGATGCCGATGTTGCAAAAAATATTTAAGAATTTTAGTTAACAATAATAGTGTATAACAGACGCAGCTAAAACTAACATTTTCAATAGCAAACACGTTTCAGCACTTATGCATGTCAGTGACACCTTAGAAACAGAGTCGAGTTATCGACCACTGTTCTTTGAAAGAGGACTGACGTCTAACAGTCATTATGTGAACCTCAAATATAAACAAGTGTTTACGATAACGCAAAAATATATAATAACAAAATAAATAACACAAAAAATGTATCAAAATATAATTTTAACGTAATTTATTTCAATGAGAGATTCATAACCGAAAATAAAATAATAAATATAAAGACATAAGGCATTTATAGCTTGTTTTTAGAATTTTTTCACGATGAGGTTGTATAAAAATGTAGCAAAATATAATTTTAGTTTGCACGCACTTTTAGAAAAGGAAGAATTATCGACCCCTGTTCTTTAACTGACAAGTGACATATGTCGGCGGTTCTTGAAACTAAAATACACACATTCGCCTCATGTCACTGACATGCAGAAGTGCCCAAGTTTCTTCACATATACGTGTGGGGTGTTTTTTTTTTTTCTTTTTTAACCACAAGGCATATTGTCACTTGGACGTAAGTGGATTCGATTTGGAACCATGTTTATAAGAAACTATGTAAGGAGATAAGCGAGATATTTGTTCACATTACATTTAAACTACTGCATGTTAGTACAGTCAGGAAGCAAAGAGGTAATTTCAAATATATTTTGAATGAAGTGATTGTTTATTCAACGTATTGCATGCGTTTTATTTCGTTACTTCTCAGTTTTGTTTTGATGGCGTTGTTACATAATCTGCGAGAAAAGAAAAAAATCACTTGTTCTTTTTTTCTTTGTCATGCCATACAAGTGCATATACGCACGATTAAAGGTCAATAGTGACCTTGAATGTAAGGATTATGCGCAGTGCAGCCGTTTTCAGCTCACGTGTGCTGTCAGGGAAGCCAGAGGGAATCTGAGTGAGACAAGACGATATCGTCTGTTTACAGGCGATCAATTGATTCACCTTTGACGACAACCTCACCATTTCCACTTCCGGTCTTTTGTCCTCCCTTCACTCACTCTGATTACAGACGCAGAAAGACAAGAACTAATACGGAATATAATTAAAATTAGATTTGAGATGCTTAATCGTTTTATCCGATAATCTAGATTATTTGGTGCGCGCGAACACACGCACGCACGCACGCACGCACACACACACACACACACACACACAGTATGCCTATTCAGCTTTGTGGGTGCCACATAGAACACTTAATCATTATACGATCAAAGTCTATGTCTACTTTTTATGATTACATTTGATATGTAAATATATATTTGACAAAAATATGCCCTATTTGGTCGTTTCAATAGTATTAGATATATTACACTGCTCCAAAGTGAGAAATAATGCCCAGGAGGGTGGTATCATGATGAACAAACCGCAAGGAGAATGTAATACATGGAAGAATACTATCATAAAAAACCCAGAACTTCCTATACTATCTTCACAATTGAATAGGAAATCTCTAGGAGGATGGTATCCTGACGTCAAACAGACATAACACCTTTCTCCACATAATAGAACATTGAAAGGACCGGCTTAGTCCGGCTGTAAAATAAATAAATAATAGTATGAATAAGGTCCACTTTCAAGAAGCACGGAGCAAAGGAATTTAAAATGTAGGGTTAGAAAGGATGATACCGTGCGGAGTTGTGTGTTTTAAATAAACAGATATTTATCTAAAATTTAAATTTCGGCTTAAAAGCCTTCATCAGGATATTTTGTTTAAAAAACAATACAATATATATATTTTTTTCTTTTTTCTTTTCTTATGTGCTATGGTGTTGTCTGACTGCGTGGTTATTGTAAATCCAGTGGAGAGCGTTGTCCAAACGTGAATGTATTGTATGAATAAGAAGCACGGAACAAAGGAATTTAAAATATAGGATTAGAAAGGACGATACCGTGCGGAGTTGTGTTTTTAAATAAACAGATATTTATTTAAAATTTAAAATTTTCGGATTAAAAGCCTTCATCAAGATATATTTTTTTAAAAAACAATATAATATATATATATTATTTATTTTTTTTAAAGTGGACCTTATTCATACTAAACATTCACGTTTGGAAACCTTTGATACGACGGAATAGCTTTCTGGATGACTATACGTTGTTTCGAAGATAGGCATAATATACGTGCATGTTTAATCACACTTTTAAAAATAAAGAAACTAGAGAAGTTAATCAACATTACTGGAATCTTTAGCAAAGACACTAGAATAAAATTCGGAACGGAAAAAGTTTGCACTACTGGAGATGGAAATGGGAAAAACTAGTAACAGCGATGTGTATAGAATTACTTAACCAAAGAGAGATAAAGCCATTTATTGAAAAATAATACTTATAAATATTCTAGGAGTTTTGGGAGCAAACGCCATCAAACCAACAGACATGAAAGAGAAGCTAAAAAAGAATACAAAAGGAGAACAAGGAATCTATTCAAAACAGAATTATATCGTATATTTGATAAAAGGAATTAGTATCCGAGTAGTAAGATATTCTGAACGATTCATAGGCTGAAAAAAAAGAAAGCTATGGCAGTTAATGGCCACGAATAATGTCTTACATCTGAAAAAATAATACTAACTGATTCTTCGTAAAAGGGGGAGAGGGGTGGTAAGCATAGAAGACTGTGTGAACGGCAAAAATAAAAATCAAACAAACAAAAAACAAACAAACAAAAAACTAGAAAAATACATAATCCACAAGACAAAAAAAAAATGTTCATCATGGCGGCAAGTGACACTGTCAAAAAATGCATCGAAACTAGAAACAGAAAAACAAGAACAGAAAAATAGGTAGAGAGGCGGATACACGGACGATTTAAAATTCCGACCAGACACATAAAAACAACTGGACATTACTACGAAAAAAAAGAAAAAAGAAAAAAAGAAACTGAAATGGATAAATAGAATCGCTATTGACAACCGCACAGAACAACACTAACAGAACGAACGAGATTAAAGCCGACATACGCAAAATCCAAGGAAAGTGTAAATGTACATTCTGTGGAGAAAGAGAAAAAACTGTAAATCCATTAATAAAGAAGGCAGCAAACGAACCCGGAAAGTTTGAAAAAAGGCAGAGAGTGCTTGAAATCTTAAGGGATTTGTCGCTCAGATCTCAGGGAGCACAACTTGTTTTTGACAGTGACCTATCGCTGATAATGACTTCTGTGAAAACTAGCGATTAAATAATAATAATAATAATAATAATAATAATAATAATAATAATAATAATAATAATAATAATAATAAAAAAACATAGTTAGGCTGATTATCACTGCAGTAAACATCGTTAAAATGAACAAAAACTGGGCACAAAAAGTCGACAAAAACAAAACGAGAAGAGATGCAGTTACATGGACGATTTATATGACTGACCCTCCCCCCCCAAAAAAAAGAAAAAAAAAAGAGACGCATGAAAACACATGGACATTATTACGAAATGGACACTCGATCAGAGAAAGGGGATCAGTACTGACAACCGCATAAACAACGCGATCAGACCGAACTATATCAAACCAAAATAGATACAACACAGGAAAACAGTAAAAGCAGAATGTGTGAAAAAAAAAAGACGAGATAGTAAACAACATCATAAGTGAAAGCAAAGAATTAACTTAAGAGAAATAGAAAATAGACTTGATTGTTTCGAAAGATGTTTTTATTATAAACAATAGTATGGCAGTTTGCTGGTAGCATTCCTGATATATAAGTCTATAGGTATTTAATAAGAATATAATTAACGTGACAAAACAAAACGGAACTGTGAAAGAGAAAATGAATAAAAGATATTAATTGAAAACAATATATGTGGTACTAGGGGCGTGCAATAAGTAATGCCCCTGACCCACTTCCAGTTGTCTTATCTAGCTGAAATTTTGCATGTACAATAATTTATATCTCTACGGGTTATGTGGCAAATTACAGCTCTGAACTAATTGTAGTTTCTGTTTTACAGGTGTTCGAACTGAGCAGGTGTGAAATGGAGCTTGTTGAATGTCGAGCAGTGATCCGGTTTTTGTATTTGAAAGGACGCACAACACAGGAGACTTTTGATGAAATGAAAGAAACTTATGGTGATAATGCCCTATCATATGACCTTGTAAAACACTGGAATTGTGAATTCAAACATGGTCGGAAGTCTGTGGAAACAGCTCCCAGACGTGGTCGCCCCCCTTCTGCCATTCATGAGGCATTTGTCCGTCAAGTTGAGGCTGCCATTTTGGAAGATCGGCGCATTACTATTCGCCAAATAGACCAAGATGTCAAGATTAGTACAGGGTCTGTGGAAACTATCATTCATGACCATTTGCATATGCATAAGGTGTCTGCCAGATGGATTCTCAGGTTGCTCACACCATTCCAGAAGCGAGAACGCGTCGAGTGCTCGAGGATGAATTTGGAGATGCGCCAAGAAGATGAGTCAAAGTTTTTCAAAAGACTGATTACACAGGATGAAACCTGGGCACATCACTAAGACCCAGAGACCAAAGCCCAGTCAATGTAGTGGAAGCACTTGGACTCACCACCTCCAAAGAAGGCAAGGGTGCAGCCCTCTGCTGGCAAGGTCATGCTCACAGTCTTCTGGGACCAGGACGGAGTAGTGATGACAGATTTCCTGGCAAAGGGTACCACAATTACAGGAGCCTATTATGCTTCACTTTTGAGAAAATTAAGGGAAGCTATCAAAATCAAGAGGCGGGGCAAGATCCGCAAAGGTACCCTTCTCCTGCAGGACAACACTCCGGTCCACAACTAGCATGTCGCCAGATCAGAAGCACGGGCGTGTGGTTCTGAAATCCTTCCCCATCCTCCCTACTCTCCTGACCTTGCACCCTCTGACTTTCACCTCTCCCCAGTCATGAAGTTATTTTTGAAAGGAAAGCGTTCCCCAGATGATGCAGCCTTGATTTCTGAAGTCACGTCGTGGTTGGAGAACCAACCTGGGGTGTTCAACAAAAACGATCTCCAGAGCTGCATCAAACAATGGGAGAAATGCATATCTCTGGGTGGTTCTTATGTAGAGAAAGACTAATAACTGTGCCAAGTTTCGTTGCTCTACTGCTATGGGAAGTGGGTCAGGGGCATTACTTATTGCACGCCCCTCGTACTTTTCTTTTAAAAATTACTCATTTATTTTTTCAGCCAATATTCGTATACTGTTTGAATAAATTTTTACCCGAAATGGTAGAAAATATTTTGATATTTCGGGAGAAACCTCTATTTCTAAAAAAACACCAAAAAACAAAAACAAAAAAAATACAAACAAACAAATAAACAAACAAACAAATAAAAACAAAAAACAAAAAACAAATCAAACCCAAATGAAAGTTCTTTGCGTTTAAGGAGAACAATATTCATAGTATTCTCTTTTCAGCGGGGGGATTTTTCTCTCGGCACCAAAGTCAACAAATCTAGGTCATTTATTAAATGGCCTTTTCCCTGTTGATGTGGTATGTTGTTAGTCTTGTGCAGTACTAGGAGGTCTACGCTCCCAGGCGTTGCCTTCTGTATTTGAGAAATGGTTAATTTATTACTAATCGCATGACGCGCCTTTACTAGAGAATGCATTTTTTGCAGGGAAGAGTGCTCCCCTTTGGGAGCGCTAGCTATTGAATTCCACTTTCCGACCCTTGTGTCACATTTTCTCATCGTGGAAGGGAGATCCTTTTTCTCTATTGTCAGCTCATTTCCCCTCCCTCTTTCTTCATTCTTTTCTCTATTCACTTTCTCTTTCTTTTTTCATTTATCGCCCTTTTCTCTCTCTCTTAAACATGCACACGGTCACACACTTTCTCTCTCTCTCCCTCTCTCTCTATCATTTTCTCTTTTCGTTTTATCTCTTTATCACACATCATCACTTCGTCCCTCTCTCATTTTCTTTGTTCTCCCTCTCTCACACGCATACATGAACATCTCTCTTCTCTGTGTTCTATGCCTCTTTCTCTTTATGTTAACTCCTCTTCCTACATTCGCCATTCTTTTTCTTTCCCCTCCCCACTCTCCGTTATAACTTCATATCCTCTCCCTTTCTTCGTTGTCTCTCTTTCTTCTACGCATCTATCTTCCTCTCTCTAACTCTTTTCGTTCTTTTATATATCTTCTAAATCTCTTCGCGATCTTAATGAAAATTTACGGTGATGACAGACAACAATTACAACAATGGAACCTCATTTCAGAGCAGGCGCTAGAGGGCAGGCTCTGCGTGTAACGTATATGCAACGCACCTGCAGAGATAGATAATACAAGATAAATACATCGACAGGTGTTTGCGTTGTTGCCTATCTCAAAAATAAAATTAAAAAAACAAACATTCTTTTGATTTCAGACTTGCTGCATAGTAACCCGTCTTAAATAGCACTTGTCATTTATTTTCTGCCGAAATCCGACCAACACGAGTCATAAGAAAGTTCAGTTCGGCTAATTTTTACTTTATTTCCACCTCAATATTCATCTTGAAAATGAAAACCTTTATAAATTTTTTAGTTTGCTGAAAACGAATATCACATTTAAAACTTGGACAGATAAATAGTTTTCATAATACTGAGACGTTCGTTATCCAATGTAATCCCCACTTTCCCTGATCGTCATGTTTGTTCGCGCAAACGCGCATTCAATTCAGTTCTTATCAAGAGTTAAACCGAATTAAAAAACACAAACCAAAATAAATTAATGGAAAATCATTTTTAAACGCTTTTAAATGATTGATAGATTAGTGTGTAGCCATTACAAGAGACTATTCTTAAAAATCTCAGTAGTTCGAATTGAGTTCTCTCATTTTATTAAACATGGCAGATCAAAATACACGTTGCTTAGTCATAAAATTGGATTTTCTTAGTGAAAAAAAAAACAAAACTCCTTGATCAATCTACGTGAGTATTGGAATATAACACTTCCGTTCCGCGACAAATTTTTGTGTTTTTTTAATTAGGTTGAATTCTGTATTTACACAAATTTATAAACAAACAATATTTTTTTTTGCTCAGTGGTAGAGCATAGTAGAGTATAGAAAGGAAAGGTAAACTTCCTCAGTTTCCAGTGTGGCGAAATTCGTTATATATATATATATATATATATATATATATATATATATATATATATATATATATATATATATATCTGTTGCAGATATTTCATCTCTCTGTTGCAGATATTGACGGTGTGAGACTCTAAGAAAACAACCCATGTCATGGACGTGTGTCAGAAGCAGAGGTGCATCATTGACTTCCTGGAAAAATGCATTGGGAATAGTAGAAAAATTAATTCTGGAGCACAAAAGGTCGCTCGTTTTAATGGTACCAATCCCGTCTTCGTAGCTCTCCAACTTTTAGTTAATATATAGGAAGTTTTACTTTTGGACGACTTCTCGTACGACAATTCATGCACAGCAATCGTTCATTGCTGGCAACAGTACATTGAGAATATTGGTGCCTATGTAGAAGAATAAATTCTGTAACACAAAAGGTTGCTTGTTTTAATGGTACCATTTTCGTCTTCGTAGCTCTTCAACATTATGAATTAAAACAATAAGAGATTTTACTTTTTGAACGACCCTCGTACATGTGTGTACGTGTGTTTGTGAGTGTGCTTGTATATATATTAAGAAACAGAACCGATGTTTATGTTATTTATTTATTTTCGGACTATTATCCTCATTTTTTACAGTTGTTGTTTTAATGACGTTTCAGCCAACTGTTTCTCTGGCTTTCGTCCGGCTGGTAACTGCGACGGGATAGGAATACTGAATCTTCAACTGTATCATCAGTAATTACTGCCTTCCATAGTTGTTGCCGTTTCACCATGTTTTGACCAACTAATTCTCTGGCCGGCTTTGGGTAGGATTGAAACTGCTATATTCTGACAATGCTCACCTGAATCTGTAGAGATTCAACGTTTCTATCTACTGCGCCACGGGCCTCGAAGGGCGTTCAAGGTTGAACTTTTTGACCAAAAGAAATAGAACCAACGTTGCTTCATAGTGAATGTTTTTCTCCCAGCCTATAACAGTATATTACCTTTTTAATTCTTACGGTTACATTTTATAAATTCAGGGTTCGCGGTGATATCTTCAGAATTATATGTAAATCTATATAAATTCTATTACCACACAGACTCCACCACATCAGTATTGTCTGGCTTGCTTTTTTGTATATAAAAAGGCCCTAAGCTTATTAAAAATATAATGAACTCCTTTTTGATCAACTTCGCTAGTAATTGCTAATTATATTAAGTATGTGAATGCAGTTATATATTCCTAACTGTAGGATTCATTCGTAAACTAATTAATCGATTATTATGAACGAGCAGGATCCGTGGAAATTCCACATAATGAGAAATATATTGAATCAACGAATATGTTTTGATAAACCTGGTATTTTTCTGGTTAGCGCAAAAAATTAGTTTTGGGACAGAAAAACTAATAACATGCAGCAAATATTAGTTTATTAACATTTCTATAAAAACAGCATCCATTGTATTTTGACTACAAAACTGACCCAAAGGTAATATTGTGCTACATAGTTCAATAAAAATTATAAAATCACATCATAAGAGACAATCTTTTATTTACTCCTTCATTGTTTCTTTTTTGCCTTGTTTCTTTTGAAGGTTTCCTTTTTTACGTAAAGTTTTGCTGACTTCTTTCGTTGGCGAAGACCTTCTACATGTCGAAATTACTGCGAGATGTTTTCTCACACCATTACAACAATGATCAAATACTTTTATAAGGATATTTGAAAAACGAAGCTACATCAAAGGGAGGTCTCTCTTATATTCTTGTCCAGGGATTCCAGCTTGTCATTTTAAAGCTAAATCCCGCAAATTTGACCGCTTGGAAGCAGTCTGGCCTTCGAAAATTCTATTTGGCCTTTTTCCAAAGCAAACGTATGAACTCACTAAGGAAAGAGCAAGCAAAATATTATATAGATGTTAAAACACTAGCTAGGCGTAAGAGATCGTAATGTGGGCGATATTTAGTTAATTCAGTTTTATGCAAAAATTGGGGGCGGCTCTTTGGAAAAATTCAGATACCTCTCATTTTTTGTTAAAGGAATATAAAACATAGATTAATAAATATTCTTCAAATTTCAGTTTATTTGTTTTTTTTTTTAATAATAGGTTTTGAGAGAATAATATGGGCGCAACCTGCCATTTGAAAATTCAAATATTTGAAGTTTGCATTGAATTTGATCAACAGTCATTAGGCACCAATTTAGCAAGATTCTCTGAATTTCATTTTCTTCTTAAGACTCTATACGCTTAAGTCTTAAATACAAGACATTTTTAGACTAAAAATCATGTAATTAGTTCTGATCGAAATCGGTATTCTATGATTAAAATAACAGAGACATAAAGTCTAATAGCATTATTATATATTTGATTAGAAACTTCGCAAGGGGATATAAAAGTAATACAAAACTGTTCTTTTTTACGAATCAATTTTACCTATCCTGGGACAGGTATTTTTCTAGTAAATCATCACGATCATATGGTATGAATCCGATGATCCTATTGGTTCGCACTGGCTTCCCCGATATTTTTCCAGTCAGAATTCTTTCTAGAAAAATATCGGATACTTACAGGATGGGCCATGTGAAGGTTGCCAAGATCCTAAGTAAAAGTTTTGTGGAACGAACGAGATTCGAATTTGAAACACCCAGGTAGTGAGTTCGTGTCGTTAACCACTTGCCCATTGTCAACTCCTTTCTAGTTAATAAAAAAGATTGAAACCAAGCCTTCTGAAGCACTCTAAAAAGGTTAAGGGATCTAATTTTCTAATGTTATCGTTTTAATATAATAACCTGTTTATACATGTATTGAAGCTTGTTGTTACCAAAAGTAGTACAGTTTCATATTGAAGAGAAGACGGAAGGCGAAAGATGAGTGGGGTCAGCTCAGATGGAATATTCGCTTAAGTGTATGGATTGAACGCCAAGTGAGCTATTTTAAAGAAAATTAATGTTTCATGGATTGTCCATTTCTGTCTTCGTACGCAGTTTTCCTATGAATATTTGATCTGTTGTTGGAATGGAAATATATCGGGGAATATATGTAAAAAGATAGATTAACAATGCTCAGCTATATTTAGATACGTAGCTAGGTATAAAAATATTGAGAGAGATATAAACAGAATATATACGCACACATATGTACGTATATATATATATATATATATATATATATATATATATATATATATATATATATTCCTTTATTTTCTTTCTATTATGACTGTCTTCTCCATTCTCAATAATATTTTGCTTTACCCCAACTTCTTTTATCTTTCTAGCATAACTCACCTCATATTATTCAACCTCCTCTGCTCCTCATAAACTTCAACTACCCCAGTTAATGACTACTTTGCTTTCTCCATAGCTTTTGTTTTATATTTCATCCTTTGAATTATGTACTTTTATTTTCCATTCCTATCCTAATGTAACCTAAGCTGGATGTCGCATTTCTCTATATCTGTAACCCAGATCCCTTCTCCTCTTCTGATGAGAAACATTAGGCTTCGAAATGCCATAGCATAAAGATCTTCCATCTTCTTCTTTATTTATGATGTTTATTCCTTATTGAACTTACAAATAAATTCATATATTCTTATATTTATTTTATTCTTATATATATATATATATATATATATATATATATACACATACACACATACATACATACATACATACATATATATATATATATATATATATATATATATATATATATATATATATATATATGAGTTTTATCACTCAATGAGGAATCTCTCCCTGGACTTTAGTCATCTATCTGTCCCGAGCTATCCGCTGCCATGTGGAACTCATGTGTTACATAAGGTTGTCCCTCCATCTCGTTCTTGGCCTTCCTTTTGGCCTCTTATGATCACGAAATGTCCATTCCGTTGTCCTGATGGACCATATTTTGTAATTTGTCTGGCTACGTGCCCTGCCTATCTGTGTTTGGATGTTTTGATAGCAGTATTGATGTCAATAAGTCTTGTTTGTTGGCGGATCCAGTTGTTTGTCTTTTTGTCTTGTAGAGTGATGCCTAACATTATCCTCTCCATCTTCCTTTGTGCCGCTGCCAAGATTTCACTTAGGTGAGTTGAAAGGGCCCTTGTTTCACTACCGTAGATCATCACAGGAAGTATATATTCATCGAAGATCTTCCCTTGGATGGACAGATTTTCTTTTCGGCTTTTCATGATATTCTCCACTTTACCAAAAGTTGCCCATCCCAATGCTATCCTTTTCTTTCGTAATTTTCTTTCCTAAGTAGATGTAGCTTTCATCTTCCTCAATGATGTTTCCATCAACAATTATTGGCGACTTGGCAGTGTGCTGAGTTAACATGACTTCGGTCTTCCCAAGATGCACGCTGAGGCCAATCGGTTGGCTCCTAGAGTGGATGTCGTTTAGAATGTCATTTAGTTCCTGAGGAGAGTGTGCCATCTGTACTATATCATCAGTGAAGATGAGATATGACAGGTGCTCACCATTGATGTTGACTCCTCTACCCTCCCACTTAATCAGACTGATTATTGCATCCTGGAAACAGGCTGTGAAGAGTTTTGGCGAGATGTTGTCACCTTGTCTTGCCACCCTCTCCAGCTTGATCTTGTTGCTGTCACGATGGAGCTTTAAAGTAGAGGTAACCCCACTGTACAGGTCTTTCAGCAAGGTTATGTATGTAGAGTCAACTACTTGGTTCACAAGGGCAGTGAACAGTGCATCAAACTATAGTGTCAAAAGCCTTTTTGTAATTCACAAAGGCAGTTGACTGACAGCCTGGATATGGTCGATGGTGGAGTAACCTGCTCTGAAACCTGCTTGTTCTCGTGGTTGATGACTGTCTAGTGTCGCTAGCATACGTCTTATCAAGACTTGTGAGAATACCTTGTTTGTCACTGGCCGAAGGCTGATTGGCCGATAGTTCTTAATATGTGCAGTGTCTCCTTTCTTATGAATGATGACCACTGATGCATTCCACCATTTATCTGGAACCTTTCCACTAGAGAGGCACTTATTAAATAGTCTTGTAAATATCTCAAGGACGGCTTCACCACCGCTCTGTAGGACTTCTACAGTAACACCATCTTCTCCTGCAGCCTAGCCTGACTTCAGTCGCTTAATAGCTGCTCTCACTTCTGATGGGAGGATGGGTGAAGGGTGTTCCTCAGATTTGTTCAATACATGAAGGGTTGGAGTGTGTCCTGGCTTTCTGGTGGAATAGAGGTTATCATAGAACTCCTTACATCTTGAAACAATTCTGACAGGTCATGGATGAGAGTGCCATGTTCTCTGAGACAGGTGATGTTGTTTTTGCTGAGACGCTGCTTTTTGGATGTATTTAATGCCTTTGTTTACTTCAAGGGCTTGTAGTATTTGTTGTTTATTGAAGTTTGATATTTTTTTTTGCGATTGTGTGTTTCAGAGTCTTGCGTATCTCAATGTACTCGATGTGCTGTACATTTGTACGACCTCTTTTTATCTGTTGTCGTTTCTCTCTCAGCTGTTTTGTAATTGTTGACAGTTTATCTGGTTTCTGTGGTTTGTATTGACCAGCTGTTTCCAGTGCAGCTCGGCTGATCTCTGATATCACTTTGTTGTAGTCAGTGTTTGGATCTTCCGATGTTGCTAGCGCCTCAAATCTGTTGGACAGTAGCAGCTGGAATTGTGATGACTTGTCTGCTAGACCCTGGGTGTTTGATTTTTTTGTGTCGCTTGATACGCTTTGTCCTCTTTAGCTTGGTGTCTATGGTAAGAGACATTATAATCATTCGGTGGTCACTCCCTGTGTTTAACCTGTTGATGGCAGAAACATCAGTCACAGTATGTGGCCTGTTGGTAAGGAAGAAGTCAGTTTTATTCTTTGTGGTTCCATTAGAGGATATCCAAGACCAGCGTCTGTTTGTTTGTTTTTTCTTGAAGAACATGTTCATGATCTTTAACTAGTGGTGTTCTGCAAAAGTAACACGGGTGCCATTTCTGCTGTTCCTTGTTCCATAACCGTGTGAACCAGTACTTGATTCAAATGTATTCCTATTCCAACCTTGGTATTGAAATCCTCTATTAGGATGGTGTGACTGCCTTTGCTGGTAAAAAGAAGTTTATCAACATCTTCATAGACCATCTCCACCTCTTCATCAGTATAGCTTGTTGTTGGAAGGTAAACCTGGATGACGTTGATGAGGTATCCCTTGTTGATCCTGATGGTGAGCTGTGCCACTCTGAAACACCATTGAAGTTTGTGATGTTTCCTGCAATATTCTTGTTGACCACAAAGCCGACCCGATTGTAGGAGGTGTTCCCACCCTTATAATCTAAGGGGTGTCCGTTGTTGTTAAGGATGAAATATCCTTCGCCCTTGCATCTGGTCTCACACACTCCTATGACATCAAATTTTATATAAATCGCTACTTTATATTGGATACTACTGAACAAATATAGGTTTTCAGTTCATTTTATCAATATATGTAAACTTAATAATTATCATACACACACACACACACATATATATATATATACGCATATATATATATATATATATATATATATATATATATATATATATAAAGATTAATATAGTTTACTTGAAGCGTTGCTTAGTGTGTATATAAAGGTAATTTATAGACGACAAGACAATGCAGAGGTGTAATAGATAGACACGAACTAAAACAAGGATAAAATCATGTAATGGATTGTGATCAAACTGGAGTAAGGATTCTAAACACAAGGTTTAATAGTATTATATATTAATTTTTAATCTTTGTAATTGAACACAAAAAATGGTGCAGTACTGTTCTGCTGAAGGAATCAATTTTGTTTGTCCTAGGACGGGTATTATTCTAGTTAAGTATATAAGATTAATAAAAAACTAAATGCAATTTTCGTTCCGCAATGTTACCGCTAGGGTTTTCCTTTCTTTTTTTTTTTACTTCGACACCAAAATCAAAATATTCTAGACTATTCTTGTAATTACCTATTCCCTGTTGATTACGGTATGAAGCTGGTCGTTCTAGGAGGTCCACCCTCCCAGACGTTGCCTTCTATCGAGAAGGGGTTAGCTAATCGTCTGAGGCGCCTTTATCGGGAAATGCCGACGGGGCTGTCCACGCACATTTTTGCAAACCGGAATACTCCTCCTCGGGGGTTCTGGCTTTCAATCCCACTTTCCTTATCCTTGTATCTAATCTTCCTACGGTGGGAGGGAGATAAAAACCTTGCAGCTTCATACTCTTCCCAATATTCTTAATGTTGTAAATGGCCGGAATAATGTATAGCCAATGACATAGTCTTCAACTGTATCCGTTATGTTAATAACACACTCCCAAACCGATTAGAACGAGAGTGCACCAAGAGAGCGGGTCACATAGGAGAAGTACTTGGGTCTTTCTTAGATACAGGTTGATAGGGTAGACATAAAACGTAAAGAATATGTCTGCAACAGTTGTCATATTATTGAGCGAGCAGCAGATGCGAAAGGCGGGACCGATAAAGCCGGTAAAAAAGGGGGCGGAGGAATTTTAATCTGCTTCTTTTGATTTCCGTTTTTTATTCTCATTGTGCAAAAAAAAAAAAAAAAAAAAAGCAAAAGCAAAAGGATTCAGTGAAATTTGCGACCACTACATAAATCTGTCAGAACCTCGCACTTTTTTTTCAAGTACTTCCTCGTAAATTCTACCTAGAAACTGTACGTCAAGCTTCCAAACAAACTTTTATTAAAAGCACACTTTTATAATTACGGATAAACATCTTCACTAAACACCGGCACAGTCTAATGATACTAAGTAAATAGTGCTACCTCCTCAATAAAGTCTAGTCCTTCGCTGACAAAGCGACAGTGTCAGTGCTACCCGACTAAATGCCTTGGGAGGAGTTGGTATTAAGATCCGTCATTCTCTGATTGTTTCAGCCTCTGCGTGTCGCGAGCAGAAACTTACCAGGCACAGACTTGAGGATCCATGCATTAAAATTGACAACTTTGCTTCTGTATTATTCATTTGTATGTTTTGGGTCAAACCTTCCTCGCCTTTGCATGCAACTGCTCAGCGTTGTTGTTCTCGGTGTTGGAAGTAAACACCCGCAACTTTTCAGGTTAACAAATATTAGCTGCGACCAAGGAGTGTAACAGAGCGCGGACGCATGTATGCAAAGGGCATGCGAAATGACGTCACCAGTGAAGAACACGACTATAAAAACGAGAAAGAGCACGTCAGAGTAGAACCTTTTTTTCCACGGTTAAACAGAAAACAATTGCTGACAAGCGTCTAATATTATTTACAATTTACTGCACCCCCCTTATATAACGGTACCAATATTTTCCTGACCGTCTTTACAGTTTTTAAGATCTTTGACTAACTTGTTGTTTCATCAGATACTTCTGCATGCAAAATCCGATCCCGTATTTTACTAATTCCTACCCTCTGATGAGAAGGAAAGTATTTCTTCGAAACTCCGCGGATTAAGGACTATTCATTTATCTAGTGTTTCCTTTTCAGATTAAATATGTTTTTAACTCATTTCAAAGTGTTTTTTAACATGTTTTATTAACCGTTTGCTCTTATTATAAGCTCTATTTCCTATTTGGTTTTATCGAGCTTTTACATCTGGCTGAGATAATTTTATAAATATTAATTCGTTAATATTTATAATATACTTTAATTTTACCATCTTGGATCATTGGATATATATATATATATATATATATATATATATATATATATATATATATATATATATATATATATATATATATATATATGCGAAGGCACTAATGTCATAAGGACTGTATTAATATTATATCAATTATATAGGGTGTCCAAAAAGTCACTGAAGGGTTGAACATCTTCGTCATTTTACCATTAATAATTATTTTTTTTTTTTTGTATTTGCGATATTTTACAGATAATAAAAGTAAAAAAATATTTATAGAAATTAATTATGGATAAGCAATGCATTAAACAACGGACGCAATTTGTGAAATTGTTTTATCAAAATCAGGGGTCAATGTCTGACAACATTATCTCTTGCTATGGCAATATCAAATGGCTACTACGTTCCCCAGACCTGACTAGCTCCGACTTTTTCTTGTGGTGATATGTTAAAGAGAGAGTCTATGTTATCAAACTCCTAACCCTGCAAGAATTGAAGGAAAACATCAGGAACAAAATAAGGGAGTTAAATCGCAATCCAGAGATTCTGCCATCTGTCATGAATAATGTTTTGGAAAGAGCACAAATATGCGAAGCTGAAAATGGGGAAACATTTTAAAGACATCATTTTTCATAAATAAAGATTGTTAAAATTACAGAAAAAATAAAGAATCTATTTAAATGCAAAACTCTCCACTTACTTCTTGGGCACCCTATATAAAATGCATGCGCAAAAAAATATTTAAAAAAATATATTTTAAGCAAGAATTAAAATTTTACATTCTAAAATTACAAACAGATGAATGTTTCCTATAATTAGCGGAAGATGTAACACAAGATTGGGAATTGGGATTTGGTGGGCCAGTGCACAAGAGATGGCGCACTGTAACACCACAAAAATGCATGGACAAATCCGTCGGTATTTCCCAATCAGGGGCGACTTGAACAGCAAGCAATAAACTTACTCCACCCTAAAGTGGGAAGGCAAAGCCTGGGAGGTTTGGCCTCCTAGGAGTATCAAGAACCATACCTCAGCACAACAAAAGAAAAGCCACCATATGTCATAATGGCACACTTCTATCGAAGAGAGGTGACGGTGGTTAATGAAACGAACTGACGACCTGCGTGTCCTAAGTTAAAATCCAGTTCGTTCCACAAAAATCACTTTCAATTAAGATGTTGACAACCTTCACGTGATCCTTCCCGTAAGTACATAATGTCTTTCTAGAAACAATTCTGCATATAAAAATATCAGGGAAACCGATGCCAACAATAGAATCTTCGGATTCATACGATATGATGATGACCTCTATCGGATTGATTACCAAGACAGAATCCTCAGCAGGTAAGACTCCCATATCAGAAAAAAACTACGACTAAAAAATAAAAATAAAATCACAGATAGATATTCGTAACTCTGTTTGAAACTTTCTTGCAATTATCAACTAATTCTAATCAAGCCAAAATAAAAGTATGTGCGCGCACGCGCGTGTGTGTACGTATGTATGTGTGTATATCTGTGTGTGTATGTGAACCTGTGTATGTGTGCGCGTGTATGTGTGCATCTGTGCGTGTGTTTGTCTGAGTAAACCCAAGTTAAAAGCTATAAAAATTTGCAAAACTATAGATCGCCCGAGCAGTAACCTATACATGTGAACAGGTTTTTCTTTGATCGCTAGCGTGATTAGAATTCCGGTCACACAAGACACATTGCACAATGGAGACCTCATGTTTACATTTGAAAAGAAGCAAAATGTTAAGATGCGTCCATTACAAATGCGCATTTAACGGCGAAAAAAGATATTTCCAAATTAGCAGACAGACAGAACCACTTATTTAGATATGTGGACGCATCTAAAACCACGATTTAATCAACCCTAATCCTAAGCCCTATACCCAACGCTATCCCAAACCTTAACTCTAATCCTAACCCTTAGCCCTATACCCATCTTGACCCTAATCCAACCTAACCCAACCCAACCCAACCCTAACCCCTACATCTTACTCTAACCTTAATTCTAACTATAACCTTAACCCAAACCAACCCTAACCCTAACTCATAATCCTAAACCTAACCCGTAACCCTAATCATTACTCTAACCGTAAATCTAAACCCCTAACACTAACCCTAATGAGCGACGGACAAACTTGTAATTCAAACTTATGCATGACAACCCAAAAACTTTCGGCAGCCTCACATTTCTTTTGGCACCAAAGAGTCTAGTCCACTTCTGAAAAGGCTTTTCCCCTGTTGACTGGAGTATATTGCTAATCCAGCGCAGGTCTACTCTTCCAGGCTTTACCTTCTCCCTTCGAGAAGCGTTTAGTTTATTGCTAATGAAGCACCTGTACCGGAAAATGCCGACGGGGTTGCTCAGGCATTTGGTTTTGCAAGCTCTTCCTCTAGGCTGTTGACCCTTCAGTCCCACTGTCCTACCCTTGTGTCACATCATCCTGACGTGGGAGGGTAAATTAACAAGTTTTAGTCCTCACTTTCCATGAGCAATGTTTCTGATAAAGAGGAAGAATTGTTTTTTTTTCTGTGTCGAAATTTATCCAGATATTACATTTATCCTTGGTTAATTTTGGACCTCAAGCGACATTTTTTAGCTCCTTAGATCAAGTGGCTTCTTGTCTTGTCTAGTGCTATCCCCCCACATATATATATATATATATATATATATATATATATATATATATATATATATATAACTACTTCATTTACTCACATAAAATTAATATACGAAAGTATAGATTTATGCGTAAACTTTAAGTATTTACTTCAAAAGTGCTCAATACGTAGGTAGAGCTAGTTAGTAATTTATAAATTACTATATATATATATATATATATATATATATATATATATATATATATATATATATATATATTAAAATAGCCGTATTCCAGGTTCAGTGTTTACTTGTTTTCTATTCTCAGCAAGTTACACTCATTATTTCATTTGAAAGTCCTAGAAACCAGTTACTGGCTCTTTCACTTTTTATTTTTAATTCATTATAGTAAAATTTAATCTTTATTTAGCTATTATAAAATTTTGTACCCCCCCCCAAAGATTTCTCAATAAATTCAAATATATGCGTGTTTAGAGTTTAGAATGCTTGTAGGGCACAACCTAATAAAATAAATAATTCAATACAAGCTTCTGAAATGACGAACGCAACAATTTCATAAAATGTAACACAGAAAAGGTTTATTTAGGAGAATGTAATATGTGATACCGGCTACCTGGTGCTATCGCGGTAGTTATTCCCCGTGGAATCTTCGATACCGTTAGAAATCACCGAGGTGGAGAGAGAGAGAGAGAGAGAGAGAGAGAGAGAGAGAGAGAGAGAGAGAGAGAGAGAGAGAAGAAAAGGGAGGTCCGTTCTATTTGGTGGCTCTCTCAGTAAGGACGAGTTGTTCTTCTTCAAGCCGGATGCTGGCCGATTTCCTTAGGGGATAGAAAGGATCAATACGCCGTACCCCTGATTAGTCAGTATGTGGCCAAATAGCACAGGGGAGAGGCATTGATTCGAGGAAGAAAAAAGTCCCATTTGTTTCTGCTATATGTGACAAACCTATGTTATTTAAAACTTAAAGACTGACAGACAGAAAAAGTTTCTTATTTGAAACCTAAATACGACAAACCGACGACTTACAGAATTGTCTTAGCGTATTCACCCCCCCAAAAAAAATACCCAAAAAAAAAAAAAAAAAAAACAACAACAAAAAACAAAACAAAATAAAACAACAAACAAACCAAAAACTGTAGTTTACTTGAATTAAACATGCAGACATTCTTTGGTAAAGATAACGTTTGAATGCCCAATAAACAATCAGAAACAAACTGTCCCGACAATTTTAGGAGTGCAGGATTACATCACCACCGGAAAAACTGATCTAAAATGGGAGACTTATATCAGACCCATAACTGAAATCGCTAGAAAAGTTGTTGGATCATTCTACCGCTCCAGAAAATATCTCACCCCCGACGCTTTCTTCTATTGTATAATAGCGAAATACGTAATGAGATAGAATACTGTTGCAACATCTGTGACCGATCTGCTAAGCGTATCCTTTCCTACCGTGACAAGGTACAAAACCGTCTTCGAAATCTAGTGGGCGAGAATCTTTTCGCCTCCTTACTTCCTCTTTCTTAAGATTCAAGAGTTACGACTCTATCTCTGCTCTAGCATTATTTACATGGAAGATGCTCGACTGAGCTTTAATCTATGCGCCCCCCATCTGTAACACACTCACACAAAAAAAGAACCCGGCCAAACAACAAAAACTCTCAACAATCCCCCCCACTATCAATCCGTGCCTAAAACTAAATTAAAATTCCATGGGTAGAATTTCTTTCCTAGAACTGCCCGTCTGAGGAACACAATACCGTTGGGTAGCTTTCCAGCTGACTACAACATAGTTGTTCAAGTTTAATGTAAATAAGTTCGTCTTTCGCCATCATCTTGCTGTTCTACCATTACTGATCATCACGGTGTTGCTTCACTATCTATTTAACACTCATAAACACTTATCTTACAGTGACCCCCGGGCCTTGATAAAAAAAACAAAAAAAAAAAACTGGTGCTCATCAGAAGTTACCTCCCAGGGATATTGAATTTCTTTTGATACCAAATTTTGTATCTCACTGATGGATTTTTTTTACTATTCAGTCACCACTTATCAAGGCCATAAGATACTTGAGGATGAGATTTAATGAAACGACAATGATTGTAAGTTTAGGAGCATCATGGGAGTATTCAATTTGATTACTTATGCAGCTGTTTATGGCGCTCATCATCTTCATATCGTATGAATCCGAAGATTCTATTGTTGTCATTGGTTTCCCCGATATTTCTCTAGAAAAACATCGGTGATTACAGGAGGGACCACGTGAAGGTTGTCAACATCCTAAGTGAAAGTGATTTTTGTGGAACGAACTCGAACTTGGGCATTCAGGTTGTCAGTAAGTATCATTAACCACCAGACCACCTCCACCTCCCAGTTTATGACACTAATTTGTTGACATTGGATTTGAAGACGAAAAAGTTGTAATCAACAATTCTTCGGTAAGCCCTCGCAAAGAAACTCTGTCCATGGAAATAAAGGAAATTTCATCTATTATTTTACTAATCTTTTTCTGAGTAGCTCCAAATGATATACGTATTGTTTATAACCGACCCAGAACGGGAATTCTTAAAGTTAAAGTATTATATACTTTAAAGTTAATATAGTTTAAAATTAAAGTAAATAATACGTTAAGAATTCCCGTTCAGGGTCGGTTATAAACAATATGTATATCATTTGAGGCTACACATTTGCATACTTAAAGATATGTAAGAGATGCATGTACTCTACCCAATCCATAAACGTAACGTTTTTTTTTAAAGCTTAAGTTTTTTAACATGAGAGGATAAGGGTTATTGAGTGTACGGTAGTCACTCAGACAACAGGGTATTAATAGTTAATGATGAAAATGGGTCTGGTATCAATTGAAATGGATGGCTCTCGTCTAGGGGAGGCTCCATGTTTTGATAAGCTTCTGGGTTTGACCTTTACTCCTGACCTGAAATGGAACACGTACATAAAGTCTGTTGCTAAGGTCGCTGGAAAAATGGTAGGATCCTTCTACCGCTCCAGAAGATATCTCACTGCTGATGCAATTCTCTATCTATATAAAATCCAAGTACGTCCAAGAATGGAGTACTGCTGCCATATCTGGACAGGAGCTGCTAAAACAGCATATCCTGCCTTGACAGAGTACAAAATAGGCTTCGTGGCGTAGTGGGGGATGGCCTTTTCTCTTCCCTGCAACCTCTCTCCCACAGCCTGTCTTTATTTTATCGTTACTTCCATGGCAAGTGCTCGTCTGAGCTCCAACCTCTGGTCCTCCCTCGCCGATCGTTCACAAAAAACACCCGTCTAGCTGAAACCACTGTCAAAAATTTTCCCCACTCTTTATCTGTGCCAAAACCAAAACGTAGATCCCATGAACAAAGCTTCTTTCTTAGAAGTGCACTCCTGTGGATGTCTTCAAGTCCAACATAAACAAATTCCTGATGAACCGCTTCCTTAAGTAAGCCACTTTATCAAATCTCAACACTAACGTACTGTACACGCAATAACCCTTATCCCCGAGTGGCTTATGGGCCCTGATAAGCGGTGATCACCCTGTAAAAAATGGGTTGGAAATGGATTATTTAGGGGGAGGCTCAACAAGAACTTGTTTATATTGGACTTGAAGACGACCATATTGTAATCAGCTGAAAAGCAGACCAGCGGTAAGCGTAACATGTGGCCGCAGCCGAGATGGAACTCAGTACACGAGTTTGTAGCGTAATTAAAATCTTGTCCGTAGCTGAATACGTGATGCTTCGCCAGGGCTATCAAGGGTATTTTTACTATTACGCCATCACTAGATGGGTTGCCTACCATGGCTTAAAAGATGTCTATCCACGCTCGAGAGAAGGATAGACCGTGCCCAACTTGATATTTTTAGTCCCAACTTGATATTTTACCACATGGTACATATAGCGCCTCGCCTTCCCAAATGGTCTCCCATCTGGTACTGGCCAGACTCGACGTTGTTTAACTTCAGTGATCTGGCGAGAACCGGTGTGTCGACATGATTGTGCCGTATCTGTACAGAGTTCCTCAGGCGGGAAGTTCTAGAAATGAGGCATTATCATGGAATTTTCTTTTAGATCTAGGCACATATAGAGAGTGGAGGGAAACTGTTGATAGTCGTTGTGACTAGACGAGTGTTTGTGTGAACGTTTGGCAAGGGGGATCATAGATTGAAGCTCAGACGAGCACTTGCCATGAAAATAACAATAGAAAAGAGATAGGCTTTCAACGTCTCTTCTGTTGAAAAAGGGTCGCAGGGAAACAAAAAGGGAATCAGGTAGCTAAACACTATTTATTTGATTGGAAATCGTATATCGATTATTTTTTTTAGGTTTCTGTGTTCGGGTCGAATAAATGATAGACTTTACAAAAAAGTATTGTGGCCACGTTACTTACCATGTTGCCTTGAATACGTATCCCATAATTAATAACAATAAGTTTATTAGTTTAGGATTTTACCCCGCAAATGCATTTTATTGACGCGCGTTCATTAGTTTGGTTAATATTTTATTAATCCACGGAGTTTCAAAGAAATGAGTTCTTCTCACCAGAGGAAAGATATTAGCAAATGAATATTATAGCTAAACTATGAATTTGCTGATATTGACATTAATTGAAACAGCATTATATGAAAACTAGTCATTAACGCAAAAACAAAAAAAAAATGTTTTTAGTGCAAAGAGTTAATCTTCTCGGTATATCTTGAGTTCCTCAGGGCATTTTTGAAGAAAGTGAAATTTTTTTCGAATGTTCGAATAGGAGCGGAGAGCCGAGTAATTCTTTTAGAGATGGATGGTACAGAATTTATGATTAGATGAAGGTGATTAGAGAACTTATGACATAAAAGTGTAAGGTTTGGCTTATGGCATGGACTGTAAGAATCGATGTTAAGATTTAGGGAAATGTCTAAAAAGTTAGATGTTTTCTTGTCAGGTTCAATAGTTATAGAAAGGCCAAAACTATTAAAGAAATTATGGAGTTTCTTAATAGTTTTAATATATTCCTTTGGTCTATCTCGTGTGACAAAAAGAGCATCGTCTCTATAAAGACCTCCTTGAATATTATTAAGATGTATCATAAGTTATTTCAAAAGGAAAATACCCACCGAGTCTGTAAACGCAGAATCTGCTGGACAGATACGAATATTAAAATTGTTGGAGGTGTCCTTCTTTGTTTAATGTTTATTATTAAATTGTATCAGCAATCGTCCAGCTAAGAGAATTAATTTAATTTCCAAATCTGTTAAGCCTTTTCCGTCCTATGACAGGTATAAACAATATGTATAGCATTTTGAGCTACACATTTTCATGCGTAGGAATATATAAAGAATACATGTAAACTCTACCTATAGCTCAGTGGAATTTTCGGCGAACTTAGCAACAGATTTGATGTATGTGTTCCATTTCAGATAAGGAGTAAGATAAGCTGTAGAAACTTGTCAAAGCATAGTACTTCCTTAAAACAAGATCCATTTATTTCAATTAGGTCCAGGTGAGAAGTTTGGTTTTGGATGCATAAAAATTGATCAACTATCTTTTTCCTCATTGCTTCAAGTGCTCGCGGTCAGAAGAGAGAGAATGAGAAAGGTATTGATCATTGCCAGCCTTTAAAGTGTTTTCATAGATTATCGTGTCGTCTGCATAAATGTTGATGAATGATCTAAGAATGTGATTTAGGAGATCGTTGATGAAGATCAGGAAGAGAGTTGGGCTCAGGATGGAACTCTGAGGGATGCCAGTGTTGATACAATGAGCTTCTATCTGCGCACTGACGATTATTTCTTCTTTTTACTTCCATTTTTTTTTCAAATAAAATCAATCGCTTTGTACTATTTTAATATAACAAATAATGTATATTAGTATTCACAGTAAGAAACATTTTTATTTGCTCCAGCAAAATAGCCAAGTGAGTCGGAGATGTTAATGACATTGTCCTTTGTTTTTATTCGTATATATATTGTGTGTTTTATTCATTCATTTGATGAAAAATGCGCGAGAAAACACTGTGATGATCGGTGATGGTGTAAATTAGATGGGTTAATTTATCTCAAGGGACGGCTCATCAAAAACTTGTTTACGTTGAACTTGAAAATGACCATGTAATGGTCAATAGGGAAGTAACTCTGCGGTATTGTGTTATGGTAATGTGAAATTCCAAATAAATAATATATGTAATGAGTGTTACATTAAAATATAAATACGAATCATACTGTAAACGAAAAGAAAGGTTCGATTAAAGCTTTATACATGAAATTAGCGCGCCACTTTTAATTATAAGTAAAAAAAAAAACGGAACAATTTCATTGAATAATCGTTTCTGTTGATTATCCAATGATAAATTATCAACGAATCCTTTGAAATGCATATTAACATACGAATTATCAGATCGGATAAACTATGTAATCGATGAACTCGATTGGAATTTATTTTTTGCAAAGAACATAGACCGATGAATTCTGAAAAATGACTGGCGAGTCAGAATCAAATATTGATTTGTCAAATACAATGCTACCAATGTCAAGAAATACATTGAGTTAATTGTATATATTAGATTACATCTTTTCTAGCCACGAAGTAGACTTAGTTCACTTTAGCCCACCATACATCAATGACGACGACGACGACGACGACGACGACGACGACGACGACGACGACGACGACGACGACAACAACAACAACAACAACAACAACAGAAATCAGTTTATTTTCGTAATACTAAGTTCGAATGGTTCTTTCATCCCATAGAGGCATTAACTAAGCAGGTGAGAGTTAAACTTCTTATATAAATTTTTGGTTGGATTGTTGTTTTGGAGCCAGATAATCTTCATAAAGGACAGTGACAAATATATTTATATCATGTGAAATCTACTTAACACAAATTCATGACATTTGTTATGGTATATTATTCTCCCCTCCTCCAGTACCTAAGTAAATAAATAGCTTTAAAATATTTTTCAAATCTACGTAACAAATGTTTACATCCGTTTTATCGGTCCAACGCACCGATTCCAACTGCTCCGCATCAAACAATCATCTGATGTTATTCCTTTAAGCTTATGAGTTAAACGGCAGAACCCATTCTCCGAAAAGACACTTACTTGAGCATTGCTAACCCATCCTGTTTATAGTCTCTACTTGCACAATATGTTTTAAATTAATATATTTATTAGCTGATATACCTACTAACATTCTATCTCTGAATTTGTTTTAGGCATGTTAATTGTTGAAAACCGATCCTCTTAATAGTTTTAAAGGGTAGAACGAAAATTATACACTGGTATGTTTGGATCCTATTGTCATAAAAATCATCTTTGATTACTATATATATATATATATATATATATATATATATATATATATATATATATATATATATAGTGTTATAATGGAATAATTCCAGGAGGAAATCCGGGTATGAGAGCTCAATGTGGTAAACAGAGCAATAACATAAAAATATAACACAGAAATTACATAAAATTATAACATATATATATATATATATATATGTGTGTGTGTGTGTGTGTGTGTGTGTTTGTTTATATATATATATATATGACTACTTAATTTAATCACATAAATAATTATACGAAAGAATAATTTTATGGGTAAACTTTAAGTATTTACTCCAACAGTGCTCAATACATAGGTAAAGCTAGGTAGTAAACCATATATATTTTTATAACTTACTACTACTATATATATATGCCTTACCTTTTTTATAACTTACTACTACTATATATATATGCCTAAGTTTTTACAGTGGGAGAGAACTAAGCAGTTATATATATATATATATATATATAACTGCTTAGTTCTCTCCCACTGTAAAAACTTAGGCATCAAGGTCGGAAAGTGGGATTGAGAAGTCGCCGCCCCTCATCGAGGAGGGGCACTCTGACCTGAAAAAGTGGGTGGACATCTTCGTCGGCATCCCCGGTAAGGACACCTCAGACGATTAGCAATTAAGTAACCCCTTCTTAAGAAGAGATGGTTTTGGGGGGGGGGCGGAGAATAAAAATCTCTAGCCACTAAGGCATTGACACCAATTGAACCATCATATCACCCGAATATTCTTTAATTTAATGTGGGCTAAAGACACGATTAGCAGTAGTAGAAACAGGGGATATTACGTTAGGATCCAAAATGCTTTACTATATATATATATATATATATATATATATATATATATATATATATATATATATATATATTGAAGAAGGTGAATGTTGGAGCGTGAGGCTAGTTAAGCATTTATGATCATAGTGTAGTGCCCTCTTTTTCTACTAGTTACAATCTCTAGTTAGTTTAGTCCACATTTAATGAAAGAACATTCGCGTGATCTGATGATCCGATTGGTGTCAATGCCTTAACGCTCCATTGATTAAACAATCTAATGGCGTCATTTGAAGGGGAAGCACACTATTCAAATTTGTATAGAACGCGGATGCCGGCACTACGCCAAGAATGTCGACCACCTGCCAAGGATTTATTAGAAAGACAACATGACATCACATTTCATAAAAATCACACTTAGATTATTAAAATTAATTTCTTCTTCTTCTTCTTCTTCTTCTTCTTCTTCTTCTTCTTCTTATTATTATTATTATTATTATTATTATTATTATTATTATTATTATTATTATTATTCACTACAACCATCATCAGCAATTACTCACTGATAACAACCGGTGGTTTTCCTTGGAGTTTGGGTGAAAGCAAGTCTCCACCAGATTTCCAGTACTCCACCTCTTCCGATAATCTTTGCAAATGAATTTTGTGTGGTAATAAGTCCCTCCAAAGCCCCATTACTCTTCGCACTCATGAATTGAACTTTTTTTTACCCTTCACAGCTATTTTATACGGTATCAACCGAGAAGATCAACCGGTGGTATTGGGGGGGGGGAGAGGAGAGAAAGGACTATTTATAAGGCTTCTTTAAACTTCAGTTTCTTCTTCTTCTTCTTCTTCTTCTTCTTCTTATTATTATTATTATTATTATTATTATTAATAATATTATTATTAGCAGCAGCAGCAGCAGCAGCAGCAAATATATATTCTTTCGCCTTTCATATTTTCGCTAGTCTGGGAAGATGTATAATGACAAACGAATAGATACTTCACTGTCCCCTTTCTCTTCAAAGAAGGGGGTAATGCCTCCAATGTGTGTCTCATGACATCACAATACATACTATACAACTTTCACTTCCCGCTAAACGAAAGGGTAATGCCTTGGAGGATGGTCTCATTACAACAAAACGAATATTACGGTACCTCACACCCTTCACAAATAAAAGAAGTTAATGTTTAGGAGGATTATATCATGATCCTGAACAGATACTACATTAATTCCCCAAAATGAGGCGATAATGTTTGATGGTGTCAGTATAATTATAGAACAAATACTACATTATTCCCTTTCCATAAAAGGAGGAGATAATACTTGGGAGGATGGTATCATAGATGAATGAACACATGCTACATTCACCTTTTTTCAAAAGTGCTGCATGCGAGGATGATCTCATAACAGAACGGACACTACACTACCCCCCCCCCCCAAAAAAAAAGATCATTCCTGAAAGGATTGTATCATGGCAACAGCACATACACCACAGTAACCCGCTTTCCCCCGAAGTGAGCATTGAAAGATAGTACAATAGACCATTAATAGGAGTAATAATATAGCTTCCTCTTCAAGCAGATAGATACTAAATCTCCATAAGTAATAAATGAGTATTTACGCACTAGGAGATCTCACACAAGCCATTATATTTTATTGGTCTTTGACAATAACAAGGGATATTTTCTATTTAGATTAAGCGACTGACTAGTACACAGGGTTCATCGGAGCTTAGTGGTAAAGCACTTGGCTACAATCCTTGTGGTTGAGGTCTTGAATCCTGCCAAGTCAACATATTCATGAGCCATGATAATCGCTAACACGTGTCCGTGGATATCTATTTTCTCTCTCTGTTTATATATATATATATATATATATATATATATATATATATATATATATATATATATATATATATATAATAAAAAATAATTCATATATATTAATATATGCATATATATATATATATATATATATATATATATATATATATATATATACGAAAGTATAGATTTATGCGTAAACTTTAAGTATTTACTTCAAAGGTGCTTAATACGTAGGTAGAGCTAGTTAGTAAGTTATAAAATGTATATAGCGATTAGGCTACACTGAATATTCCGCGTTTCATCCACTCTAGAATGAAATGCGGAATATTCAGTGTAGCTTAATCGCCATATATATTTTATAACTTACTATACATAAATTAATTTCTAATATATATATATATATATATATATATATATATATATATATATATATATATATATATTAGAAATTAATTTTGAATTCAAATATAAATATTAATAAGACAAAGTTCATTTAGATAGCTCGATAGTGCAGTGTTAGAGCTATAAAATGTACGTTTGTATAGTAAATAAACTGAACATTTTAGATGAGCATAAAATGAGTATCTGCACCCTACAGAGTATATATATATATATATATATATATATATATATATATATATATATATATATATATATATATATATATATATATATATATAGCGAGAGAGAGAGAGAGAGAGATAGATAGATACATAGATTGATAGATAACAATTTAGCTATATTCCAAGATCCAAGGTTTTATTTATCTTAATCAGTTTCTTCAGCATATCTAAACTTCGGTACATTTTTACAGACCTGTTTCGTTTACGTGAAACAATCAATACATCTATGTTAACATTGAACTTTTCCTTACGTATACACATCAGAAAGCAAAACAGAAATTACACACACATACACACACACAAATACACACACACACACACACACACACATATATATATATATATATGTGTGTGCTTGTGTGTGCGTGTGTGTGTGTGTGTGTTTGTGAAATGTACGAAAAGTAAATATATCTAATATTCAAATCAGCTTGTTTCGAGTGATTTCATATTTTTTTCTTATTTTTATTGTTTTAAATATTTAGTCAGGAATGATTTGAAAAATGTTATTTTGAAAAAGTACAGGACGTAGACGTTTGAAATACAGGAAAGAGAAGCAAAAGAAATAGCAAAAAGAGAGAAAGAGAGAGGGAAGAGAGAATAAAATGGACCGAATAAAAGAAACCTACCTTCTGTGCACGTCGATATCAATTATTAATATATTTTATTGCTTTGTTCACCGACATAAGTCGCTGGCCAATGGCGTGAAGGAATGTCAAGCGCAGGTTTTCAAGAGACGACATTACATTCACCTTCGCTTGTCAACAAATTTTGTTTCCCCATAAAAATTATGGGTGCTTCTACACTATTGGGACGAGATTTTGTAGTCAATAAATGAAGTTTTCAGATAAAAAAAACAACGGTTTCAACAGATGTTTTTATCAATTCTAATAAGTTACAATGGTAGCTACCAAATTATGCAGCCGAAGTTACCTGGATATTACTGAATTATTTAAAAAAAAAAAAAAAAGAACTTTAATCGTGTTAGAAGATGACAAATTGGTGGCATCTTTGTTTAATTCGAACGGAAAATTACCTCCCTGTTGAACTCTCCTGTGTTTTACGATCGTTTTCTTCAAATTCCATTTTTTATTTTTTTTAATAAATAATTTCCTACCTTATAGACTTTCGTAATTTTTGGGCAAAATCATTTTAAAAACACGAGGAATACGTAGATACCATTGTTTTCATGCGAAATTCAGTTTTACGATTTCCGAAAATCTCGTCCCAATTCTGTAGAAGCGCCGAACTATGTTTATAAGATTACTCGTTCCAGAATGTATAAAACTAATTCTACCGAACAACAGATTCGCATCATCTTAATGCACCCCCGCAAGACTAAAATTAAGATATAATACGACCAAACCTTATACGTAGAATACTTATTCCAATTTTAATCAAAATCCATCACAAGATTTTTATTCTAGCAAGTGTGTTCTAAATTCACATTGTCCAGTTACTTAATTTTGGAGTGAAACCTGTAAATACAAATATATAAACATATACACATACACAGATAAATACATAAACATATACACATATACATATAAATATGAAAACATATACACATATACATATAAATATATAAATATATACACATATACAGGTAACTATATAAACATATACACATATACAGGTAAATATATAAATATATACACATATACTGGTAAATATATACACATATACACATATACAGGTAAATATATAAACATATACATGCAAATATATAAACATATACACATATACAGGTAAATATATGAGCATATACAGATAAATATATAAACATATACATACAAATGTATAAACCTTTACATACAGATATATTAGCAAATACATATTGTAGAATTCAGGATAATTTCTCAAAATTATTTTGGTGCTACCAGATCAGGTTTTCTGAAGATACCGGCTCATTGACTTAAAATGCAACAAATATTAATGTTATTGCATTATAATCTCTATTTGCAAAAGTCAATCATGTTCTGCAAAGTACAAAAAACAAAAACAAGTTTCTTCTACAAGACAACCTAACAAGACACCACGACAATGTACAGAACTTAAAGCATAAAACAATTTACCAAAATAGCTGAATTCCGTATTTAATAACATGAAAAGTCTGTATATGACGTAAAACAAAACAACAAAATATCCAAATTATGTTTGCAAATGGGAATTTACAATGTGTCCCAAAATAACCATCTAATTTGAAAGTGATTTATATCATGAAATTGATGGTTCATTTCGCAACACTTATTTTAACTAATTTATACAATAAAATAAATGGTTCATTTTAGGACAGTCTGTTTTTTTTTAACCAAATGATATTAATTTACATTATTGAATAGATTTTGAAACGGTCTATATTTTAACTAACTTATATTATATAATTTATGGTTAATTTTAGGACGCTATATTAAAAGTAATTTATATTATAAGATAGATGGTTCATTTTGGGACAATCTGTAATTTTAACTAATTTATATTATGAAATAGATAACTCATTGTGGGGCAGTCTGTATTTAAACTAATTTATACTATAAAATAGATGCTTCATTTTGGGACAGTTCATATTTTAACCAATTTATATTACTAAATAATTGCTTCATTTTGGTACAGTCTGCATTTTAACTAATGTATATTATGAAATGGATGGTTCATTTTGGGACACTCTGTATTTTAACTAATTTATATTATGAAATAGATGGTTTCTTTGGGGACATCCTGTACTTTAAGTAATTTGTATTTTTAAATAAATTTTAAATAAATGGTTCATTTAGGGACGTTCTGCATTTAAAGTAATTTATATCATGAAATAGATGGTTCATTTGAGACACTGTATTTTAAGTAATTTGTATTATTAAATAAATGTTTTTTTTGGGTGACTCTGTATTTTAAGTAATTTATATTATGAAATAGATAGTTCACTTTTGGAAAGCCTGTATTTTACCTAATGTATATTATTAAATTGATGGTTTATGTGAGGACAATCTGTATTTAAACTAAACTGCATGATGTGCTTACTTTATCTATGCGCAAAGTTTTATATTAAAAAGCTATACAAGTAAACGAGTCCTTTAACTGCATTGTTTTACATGTAGTAATGTTAGTTAAACAGTAAACAGCTTATTCCGAGAATGAGTATTCTGTCAGGGGATAGCATGATTTATGTTAGCTTTATGTGAATAAAATCATAAAAATAATACAGACACATGAGCTTAAAACGCCAGGGTGAGAAAAACGAAAGTGTGGATCCAGTATGGCCGATGTCTGGCACTAATTTCCTCTGTGTTATGTTCGATTATTCAGATTTTGATTATCATATTCCTTGATATTTTCTTAATGTTTCGGCCGATGTGAGCTCTGATTTTCTTTAGGTGCATCTTTCCGAATTCGATAATCTTTATAAACCAATTGGTTTATAAAGATTGTCGAATTCGAAAAGATACACCTAAAAGATGGGAACGTATACGGAATATTTAATCAAATGGAGATAGATTGTTCTCGTATATACGGCATAATCACTTTGACACACCAGTCCTCGTTAGACCAATAGCGCTAAGCAACGTTGAGCCCGGTCAGTACCAGATGAGTGACCAATTTGGTAATGCCAAATGAGTGGCCAATTTGGTAATACAAGGCGCTGTATGTGGAGGGCATCGACACCTCCCTGCAAGAGTTGCAAAAACCTAACGTCGTCATCGCCCCGAACGGGGATATACATGCGACTGGGGACGGCTTCTGAATTTGATACTCCCATGAAACTTCCTCCTCCGGAGGAAGCCGACTAAATCCGTTTTAGGGTTAGTTCCGCAGTTGAATTTTTTTCCAATTCAGATTGTTCTCGTTCCATCAGCCATGACCAGGTCAAAATGTTAAGTTATTTTTAGGTTGATTTTATTCTTAGTTATTATCGCCTGCAGGAAAGATAGAATCATCATCCTTCAGAAGACTGTCACTGAGAACTGACTGTACTCAATGCTCTTATCTGTTGCGCCACGCGTCCTGTTTTTGATAAAAATTCCACCCCTCGCCTACTTTATTTAGATGTCTAGCAGTGTGGCAGCAAGCGATCAAAACAAGAGTGGAACGATTGGCCCCTTCACGCAGAAACCCTCAACTGAATTGACTTGGCTCTGCGAATATCCCTTTATCGTCATTACTCGAGTAGACGCCTTACACTCCAGCAGGACATCCGATGAAACTTCCATGAATTTGGTGGTTGACAAATGATTTTCATGAACTTTTAAACTTAAATCTGATATTCATCATATTTTGTCAAATATTGAAATATGAATTGATTGAATATGTGCAAGTATTTATCTAATTCAATTTAATTTCAACTGAAATTAGTGTGTGCTGAGATCATTTATCAAAAAAATGTACCGACGTCATTTTTCAACAATATGATTCATCGGGCAAATAAGGCCGTCGTTTTCAAAAGAACGTTGAAGCCGACTGTGAAAGTCACACCAAAAGTTACAATGGCGCGCGTAATCGTAAAGAGAATACACTGAATGACCTGTTTAAATATCCATAGGATGGTATTATTTTCTCTTTTGTCCTACTCTGTAACACATACACGCAGATTATATATATATATATATATATATATATATATATATATATATATATATATATATATATATATATATATATAGTAGTCGTTTGATTTCGTTTCCTAGAAGTACATCCACTGAAACAACAAGTGTCTACCAAAAAAGTGTTCAATGAGTTAACAGAGCATATTAAATTCATTTATACAAACACCGGCTACATATGCGCATACATGTTTCTGTAATTTCCCATATCAGGCCATATGGCCTGATATGGGAAAGTACGCTGGAAAGTACGCCCAAGATACAAAACTTTTATAGCAAATATATAGAAAGTGGCAATTATTATTCTGTATTTCCTCGTTAAATATAATCTCCCAAACCCATTTAACTATTCCCTCTACCTCCAAATTCTATTAATCATTGTGAAATAAATATTTGATATAAAAGTTTTGTATCTTGAGCGTATTTTCTTAGCGATATACTTGGCCTAATGATGTGATTTCTCTGAAACGGGAAATTACAGAAACATGTGTGAACATATGTAGCGGATTGAATGAATTTATTGTAATATATATATATATATATATATATATATATATATATATATATATATATATATATATATATATATATACAAAATTTTGTGAAATTCGAAGACTTACATTTTTTCTTTTATATAACTCTTGTTTATTTCATCTCGGATCTCTTTATTACAGCCGTTTCGTTAATAGGATGACAATTTTATGATTTGATGTTTTCATAAAAATTTTATTTCTCATCAACTCGTCAGATGTGATTTCCATCCGATGTTGCCAACAAAAAGTTAATTTTGTAGATAATAAACCTGGTGCGTTCGTTTGGGGAAAAGAAATTCCATCCCCACGTTGTTACAGGTCGATCGTCTTGGGTACCACGCATATATATATATATATATATATATATATATATATATATATATATATATATATATATATATATATATATATATATATATATATACTGACAGTAATTATCATCTCCTACATAGAAGAGGACGTAAGTTCGAAACTTATGTGTGTAGGTTTCAAAATAATTGTTAATATTTATTTAAAAATATTATTGATACACACACACACACACACACACACACACACACACACACACACACACACATATATATATATATATATATATATATATATATATATATATAGAGAGAGAGAGTTTAGCCCCGAAACGGCGCGTATTCTATCATGATCATTCGACATTCTGGAAATCCACAATTACAAACAGCCTACAAACTAATTCATGAATGAAATAACTAAAAAATGAATTTGAGAAAACGATCCATATTTTTATCCTGATTACTCGACAATAACTGGAAGCCGAAAAAGGAACTATATTACATTTGAAAACAGTTAAAAAACACAATTATATTAAAACCTATAATCTCTTTAATAAAACCCACGGAACAGACGCATCCTACAGCCTTTTGTTTCTTCTTTTCCATTGTAAATTTAAATCTCGGGATTTTCTAACGCTTTCTTATATATATATATATATATATATATATATATATATATATATATATATATATATATATATGTATGTATGTGTGTGTGTCTGTGTGTGTAAGGAGTATATAAAGAAGTAATGCCTACTTTATCCTTTGTTTAGGTTGGCATCTAGGAGAAGGAAAAGGTGTTTGTATAAATGAATTTAATATGCTCTGTTAACTCATTGAACACTTTTTTGGTAGACACTTGTTGCTTCAGTGGATGTACTTCTAGGAAACGAAATCAAACGACTACTATATATATATATATATATATATATATATATATATATATATATATGCGGCTAAAGTGACTACTGGCTATCGGACTTTTTGCCTGTCGGTCTTTATGATGGTTTTCTGTCGTAGTTCAAGGAAAGAAGCTTAGTCTTAGCAGTATTAAATATATCATTCTACTACTGACTTAAGGTTGATTTTATGGTTTTTGCCATTGCATCGGATATGTGTACATTCGTTTTTCTTTCATGTCAATTATAGAGCCTGCTGTCATTAGCAAATATGCCCCTGCCAGACACAATTTCATCAGGTAAGTCACTTAGGAATACGAGAAATAATGAAAGTCCAAGCATCGACCTCTAGAGTCCACCTGCATTAATTATCTTGTTTAAATGTAAGACTATCGAGGACAACTTTGATTTTTCTATTGTCTAGGAAGGATTTGATTATGCTGAGTATTCATGTAGAAATACCATAGGGTTCAATTTTCGCGAGAAACCTTTCATGTCAGACCTTGTTAAAGGTTTTGTATACATCAAGGGCTACAGCTCTAGCTTCCTCTGCCTTATTCAGTGCATTCAGAGATGATAAAATATCTGCAGTAGAACGAGCTTGCCTAAATCCATTCTGTTGGTCAGAAAGAAGCTAACAATGAGAAGATCCTTTGAAGTGTTACCATAGCTGAAGAAGTGTTACTATAGCTGAGAATGGATACTTGAGACACGCCAGCGTTGGTACTTTGAACTTCGGACTTCTATAAATCGACAACTACTTGTATAAACCTATTGGAGAGAAAAGATTTGAGGGTTTGGACGACATTCTCAGACACTACATAGCTGGAAATATTATAAAGTAGACCTTTATACCAAACCCCATCAAGTACCTTTGATATATCAAGAGCTATTCCTCTAGAGAGAAAACGCTTATCAATAGATTCACTGATCTTATGTAAAATTACGTCAGTACAACAGCTGTAGAGCTCGAGGGATGGAAACCATTTTGCTTGTCACTGAAGTGGTTGACAATTTCTCTATTTGACACGAATTCAAGCAACTTACTCATGACACATAGAAGATTAATTGGTCTGTACTGAGATGCAGAAGACTAATCTCTAGTATTTTTATTCATAAAGTTTTGCAAGGTATTTAGCAACCATTTTCCCTTTAGACATCAATTGAAAAGCTTTGTAAGAATGGGTTCTAGTTCCAGTTACAGCTTTTTAGTACCATGACTGGAATATTGTCAGGACAAATTGCTTTGCTGGCATGCAGATTCTTGACGAGGATGGCAACATCACGAAAAGGTATGTGGATGTCGCTCAGATTATTTTCGGCTTTGGGAGGAAATTCAGGAGGTAGGTAGTCCTGATCGCATGGGGTTTAGTTTGTTGCAAAATTCTTGGCAGAGTTTGACTTTGTTAGATGCTGACGAAATCACTTATGGCCCGTTGATGATTTTGTTTATTATACGTCGAAACTCATGGGAAACAAACCTCAGTTATACTTTGGACTTGAACTGAGCGTTACTTTCTCATTTTTTAAATTATTTTTTTGCATCGATTGTTGGCAGTCCCAAAGGCGACTTTAGTTTCAAAACATCTGTTATGTTTAAAGCAATTAAAGTAATGGTTTCTATGGGCAATGGCGGAAACACACGCATGGGTGTACCATGACTGACTGTTCGGCTTATGTTAAAATTTCTTGAAGGGTGTGTAGCTGTCTAAGCCGTAGTTAAACAATCGTTTCGTTTAAGTCGGATGCTATAACGGACTCATTTATTTTAAACATAAAATAATGTAGGGGAAGTTCCGATATGAAGTTCAGAAACTGTCCCTGTCAGCCATCGGGTATATATATATATATATATATATATATATATATATATATATATATATATATATATATATATATATATATATATACTGTTCGATAGAGAGGAACATTTAGAGTTTTATTATACTTTGTTTTCATGTTTATTAAGACAAGCGAGTGATGAGAAGATTCTAGTTCAGGACTAGAAGATTTGCAAATTGTCTGTCAGACTCAAGTACTCGGGTTCTTTAACAATTATAGGAAGCTTTCTTAGCCACTGATAGCGATGACTATTAACACCCTACCCGAAAGCTCTTCTTTCAAACTCCTCGGCACAAGCTACATAACCGGTAAAAAATACATTCAGGACATTGCCAAGGTTGCTGCAAAGAAGTTGGGTTTCCCTCTACCATAATAAATACTCACACCTGATAGTACCCTGTATCTCTAAAAAGCCACCATTCACCCATGCATGGAATATTGTTGCCGCATATGGGCTGGTGCATCCACCACTAACTTCTTCCTTTTAGGTAAGATCCCCCCCTCCCAAATAATCTACAATTTAATATGTCCCACACTATCAACCAAGCTTCAACCGCTGCCCCATCATCACAATTTTGCATTTTTGCGCATGTTTTTAATTGATAAACTCATTGTACTTGTGCCCCCAGAGGTACATCCACCCTATAAAACTGTTCATCAGCAAAACCCTAATTCTTTCTTTGCAGAGATCCCTAAATGCTGTAAAGCCTTCTACTCTGGCTGCCGGATGGAAGACTCCAGTATCCCAAAACACCCGTCTACGGAAAATTGATAATCTACAAAAGAAAAGGGGATCGACCTCAAATTCTATTCAAAGACACGTGTAAAAGAGATATGAAAGAGGTCGACATAGACCTTGGAAGCTGGTAGGCACTTGCTGACCAGCGCGACCTGTGGAAACACCAGATCACTAACGGCCTAAATATACAAATCTGTTCAGCAACAAAACCCTAACTCTTTTTTTACAAAGATCCCTAGATGCTGTAAAACCTTCTACTCTAATAACATCTTTTCTTAGACTGTTACACTTTGAAATCTTCTCTCTGTTTCCTGTTTTTTTTACTGTAATTACATGCAGAATTTTAAATGTAATGTAAATTGACAACCTGTTCATCTCTTTACATAGTCTGAAATAGCAGCCCCGTACGTCCAAGTACCAATTATCCATGTTTGGTGTGAACAAGATTGTAAGAAAACAACAACAACAACAACAACAACAACAACAACATACAAAAACATACAAAAACATACAAAAAAAGAAAATACCTTCCAATAATAGGACACGGAACCAAGATCAGACATGATCAATGAACACCAATGAATTACTACAAATAATACTAAGGCTTACATCGAATCTGCCAGCACCACGTTAAAAGAAAGATACAGAAATCATACGTGATCTTTCAAAACGACAAACCTTCCAAATCTTTAGGTAGATATATTAGAGAATTAGTAAAAAATATAACGTATTATGAATTGACATGGTTAATTTTAGGTAAAGCAAGTAAAAATATACCTAATGAGAGAAAAATGTAATTTATGTGCTTTGGAATCCCCCCATATAGTAACATCTGGGGAGAATTTGCTCAATAAAAAACAAGAAATTATACATAGTTGAATGAATGAAATATATGCTGCCCTATTTCAAACCTATGGAAATTCTAGAGCAATAATTTAGCTAAAACCTATATATGAATGTAATAAGAACATATTTTGAAATCTTATTTATCTACTCATTCATAATGAAAGCAATATTTTTCTTTTTATAATCGGTTTAAATTTTAATTAATTGTTTTTCTTATATTTATTGACAATTTTGAAAAAAATCATATTTTCCCGACAACTAATTCACACACATAACTTGACCCTTTTTCCAGTTTTTTTAATAATTCTACTCATATATAAGAAAATTAGGATAAAAAACTGGAAAACGCATTTGTACATATGTATCTCTTGATGGAAGCCTTGACCAACTCTTAAGATTCCTCGAGAGCCTGGTTGGGAAAACCTGTTCTAGTCTATTACAGCGAGTTGAAACGCGAGGTACATGTCTGACTGTGCTGACTCAAATCAAACGGTAGTTACAGTCCAATCAACCAGAAGTTAAGTGCTCTAATCGGGGTGAACGAAGATAACGGTGACTCGCAAAGATCAGCAAAAAAAAAAAAAAAAAAAAAAAAAAAAGACCAGCCAGAATCAAAAGGACAACAAGGAAACATAATAAAACAACGCATGTTTAAACATGCAACGAACTAAACCGGATGTGGGGGTCTTCTACAATAGTTATTGTTTTATTATCTCTTCCCTCCACCCTGCCCCTCTCTCTCTCGCGCGCACACCCCTTCTATCGCGCTCTTTTTCTTTCTATTTTCACACTTCAATGATTCGTTGGTAAAGCTAATTTATTAAGACAACGACAACTGCGAGCATTTCTTTAAATAATCGCTGATAAACATCAAAGCCTTTTATTTTTCTAAATATTTCCCTCTTCCAACTCAATGTAGTAAGGTTTAGCACTAGCCCGAAAAGTTGGGAATTAAAATGCGAACTTACAAGAGAAAGGGTACCCTAGCTCACAAAATGCTTGAGCAGCCCCGTTGGCATTCTCCGATAAGGCTGTCTCACGCGATCATCAATAAAGACCAAGGAGGTAAACCCTGAGTGGGTGAACTTCGCAGGACTGCACAGAACCATAATCAAACCAGCAGAAGCAAGACCACCAGCCTTAAAATGATCGAGCCTCCGTCGGAATGATTGTCGACGACGTATCTTTGATCAGCACGAACATCTTCCACACATACTTATTTACTTATTGCTTTTTACTCACTAAGAGTTCTCACGCGAGTTTTTATCAATGGAAACCAAGCTACAACTATTCTCTTTAGGTTTCCAATTATAATAATACTAGCAGGGGTGCCCGGCGTTGCTCGGGTGTTTGGAGATGTATGCTGTGCAAAAAAAGCAAAAAAACAAAAAAAAAAAAAATGGTTAATTTTTTTAAACTTTGACCTCTATTATGACCCCTTAAAATTTATAGTTTCGGGCTCAAATCACTTTATTAAGTTAGATCCAGGTTCAAGGAACCTATATCTAAAATTTCAAGTGTCTAGACCCAAAATTGTCGGAGGAGTTTGGTAGAGTTCTTAAAGGTCAAATCGTTGAAATTTGACCCCTTAACAGCCAAATTTCTGGCTGACACCCGTCACATCGATTTTCCCAAATCTCAGTACCCGGTATTTCAAATTTCGAGTCTATAGACTAAAAATTGACAGAGTTATTCCGTAGGGAAATGTACACTGACAGACAGACACACAGACAGACAGACAGACAGACACGTTCACTTTTATAGATATATAGATTTAGACATAGATGTATAAAAATAGGGTTAGAATAGGAAAATTCCGTTTATTGTTAAAATAAGATAAGGTAAGAGCATGGAAAATTCCATGAGAAGTTCAGAGTACAACTAGAGATACGTGTGCAGGAAGATGGATCTTGGGCGGAAGTCCGAAATGACACGTAGGAAGGAAGGAAGGAAGGGATGAAATCTTTTTCTTTGTCAGATAGATGGTGATGTATAGTCGCAGTTTCTTGAAGATGGCGATGAGAAGCTTATATGTAACCATACGGTGTGGTCAGAGAATGAAAAATTCACAAGAGCAAAAGGGAATTCCAGTATATAAGAGTAACAAAAATGATCAGGAAAACTTAACTTGGAAATAAACTGGGCAATAGAAAACAGGTATCCTCAGTTGTTTACCATTTAGCTTGTTCGGAGATTTTCTCAATATATGTACGAGGAGCTTTCCAGAATTAATGTCTCCTCTTTTTTTATTCCGTGTGAATGGATCAGAGGGAATCGCAAATCGGTGAACGTGTGCTTTCATTACCTGAAAGCTTAATCTCTCTGCAGCAGATAGTGTACGACTTTAAGAAATTGACCCTGTCATGGACGTGCGTCAGAAGCAGAGATGCATGATTCCGGGCAAACATGCATTGAGAATGGTGTTGACTATATAGAACAATAATTTTTGGATCACAAAGGGTCGCTCGTTTTAATGGTAAAACTCTCGTCTTCGTAGCTCTGCCACTTTTTTTAGTTAAAAATAGGAGACTTTACTTTTGGAACGGCTTTCGTGGATATAAATAATCACAGAAGCAAAAAGTGTAGAAAATATTCAACTCGTGTTCGCCTAGAGGTTCCGTTCTGGCATAACGACCAACCTTCTTCCTATTGTTTCTCATTAACAGTACGTTTCGTATTGTGTTACGGCAAGACAAATCCTGTGCTTCTCTCTTTGCGTTTTCTTTTTCTGCTTCCCCAACCTCAAATGACCAATTAATTAATTATGATAATGAATTTATTTGTTCCTATGTCCAACGGAGTAATTAATCATTTAACATTGGATATGTTTCTTTCACTCTCCTTCAATGATAAATAATGTGCGAATTGGAAGAGAGTCTTAATGTTGTATATACACGGGTGACCCCCCCCCCCAAAAAAAAAACAGAGGACATTCAATTGTTTTGCTGAGTATTTTACAGTCAACGGAGAAAAAAAAAGGCCAAAGACCCTAGTGTTTTGATGTGATGTTTTGAATATAATAAACTAGTTATGACCAGTTTCATTTCATTCAGACGTTTTTTTGTGTCACCCTGTATATATATATATAGGGTGACACAAAAAAAAAAAAAAAAACCGGGCTCCAACTCTAATTAGGCCCCGTTATATATATATATATATATATATATATATATATATATATATATATATATTTAAAGTGATGGTTGTGTAGTTCCAACGAGAGAAAAAATGTATATTTAAAAGAGTGTAGCCATCAACAATTGTGGGTTTTTTTTAAAGGTTTTCATCATATTTTTATTTTAAAATATTTTTATAACGCGTTTCGAGCTTAGGGTGTGCTCTCTTCAGATATTTTCGTAAAAAGTTTTTCTTTAAAATGGGAGTTTGTGGATATGCCTCCGCTGATATTAAATATGTCTTTCATAGTGGTGCGATGCGTGTGTTCAGTGTTTAGACGTTCTGTCTCCAAGTGTAAGTGTTTCACTGTGACCGGTCAAAGTTAGTTTCAAAGAGTGTTTTTTAGTCCATATGGTGAAGGTTTTTATGGCTTCTTTAGGGTTCTTTTTTAAAGACTTTCTTTCCCCATGTATAGCATACACTCACACACAATCCCATACGCATACATATATATTCATGTACATGTACACATGCACACGCACACAGGCACACACACATACACACACGTACATACATAGAAATATATGTAGGAGCATACATATATACACATATACATACCCACCTACACACCCACACACGTACTCGCATACATCCACCGCTAACAATTATTTTTATTTTTTTATTTTTTTATTTTTTTATTTTTTATTTTTTATTTTATATATATATATATATATATATATATATATATATATATATATATATATATATATATATATATACACACTTTTTTTTTCCTACCAAAACACGCATGTATATATGCGCTTAATCATTCAGACATATGTACACGACCCACACACACACACAAGTAAGATGGAGAATAATAGGTAGAAGATATATATACACACACATACACGCACATACACACATATATGTACACACATATATGTATGTGCACATACACTCACAAACATCCACATACTATGTAGGCACATACACATACACACACACATGCACACACACAGACATATGCAGGGGCTCACACATACGCGTATATCCATATTCACACGAACACATTTACCCACTCATACATGTGCATACATATGTATATATACATACATACACACACATACATACGGATGTGTATACACCCATCCACCCATATATATATATATATGGGCACATGCACTCACAATCCCACACACACATACATATTCATACATCCCACCTTATGTATATATTGGTTGAAGTTTCCTTTCCAATCCATGCACATATGCATACATGGATTCGGTCACCCAAACATAAGTGCACGTATACATACAAACAAGATGTAGCATAGATAACAGATGATATATAATTATACACACACGCATACACAATCATATGTGTACACCCACGCACATACACATATACACACGCACACATGCGCGCACACACACATACATACGTTTAATTTCTAGTTGTTTGTTTAGTTAAGAGAAATGGTACTGTACTGGGTATGGGCGCGCGCACCCGCGAAAGTGTGCGTGTGCCTTATTGTGCTTTTTTGTTGTTTCGTGTGTGAGGGTGCACACCTACCCAAGCATGCATGCGTGTAAGTGTATTTTGTGTTTTGCCTATTTATGTGTATAATTATGGAGAGACGTTTAAGGCGGGGTTAAACTTTGTTATGAAATTTTTTTCTTGAGTTAGCAAGTAGAAGTAGTTGTCAGTTTGGAAGATGGGCATTATCTCGAATCTGCCTCCACTGCATGTGTGTATATGTTTTGATACATGTAGGTGTCTATTTTCCGCGATTTTGATGTTGGATCGGTGTAGGGCTACTCTATTACTAAGGTTTTTTGTAGCGCCTATGTAGGATTTATCGCATGCTGGACATTTTATTACATAGATTACGTTTTTTGAGGTGCAATCTAGTTTTTTTTTAATTTTGAATGTTTGTATGGGGTTCGCAAATGTGTATGTGTTTCCCTCTAATATTATGTTGCAGACTCCACATCGTTGTTTGTTGCATTTTGTGACTCCTTTTTTTGCGTTTGGATTGAGTTTGGATGAGGTAAGAATGCGTTTTAGGATTTTGGGTTGGCGTTTGCTTTTTATTATTTTTGTTGTTTTAAGGAAATTGTTTAGTTTGCTGTTTTGGTTAAGTAGGACGAGGTTTTTCGTTATCTCTGTGAAAAGTTCAGGGTTGTTTGTGTTGTGTGTGGAGACGTATGTTAGGATTTGTTCTTTGTTTCGTTCTTTAGGGGTTCTCAAATCTTCTACTGGTATATTTGTCGCAAGTTGGATCCCTTTGTTTATAAGTTGTGATGGGTATTTTCTTTTTCTTAAATTTATTCGTAGTTCCTTGAGTCGGATTTTTCGAAGGTTATTGTCCGTGATTATGGTGCAGATTCTACGTGCTAGGGTGTAGGGAATTGATTTTATGCAGCTTTTAGGGTGGTGACTTTTAAAGTGTAGGTATTGTTGGGTGTCTGTAGGTTTGCGGTAAATGTCTGTGATAATGTTATTGTCTTTAATCTTTATCAGTATGTCTAGGAAAGGTAATTCTGTAGAGCTTTGTTCTATGGTGAATTTAATTTTTGGGTGTAGGTTCTGGAGTATGGTGTGTAAGTCTGTGATGTCCCCCCATGTGGGTTTCCATAGGATGAAGCAGTCATCTAAGTATCTTTTCCATGATTTTACAAACAGTATTTTAGTGCTGTGGCCAAATTTTTGTTCTATTTTTTTATATAGGGTTTCTTCTAGGTAGGCTAATGTAAGGGTTGCGTAAGTCGGTGCCATTTTCGTTCCCATTGCTGTACCTAGTGTTTGGATGTAGTTGGTATTGTTGAATTCGAAGGAATTATTATTTAGAATTATGTCTATACTATCGATAATGAATTGCTTTGTGAATCTGGGATGTAGTGTTTGTGCGTGTCTGTTGATCCAAAATAGTATTGCTTCTTTTCCTAATTCATGGGGTATATTACTATATAAACTACTAACGTCAAATGTAACTAATAGTGTTCCGTTTTCTACTGTATGTGGTAAGGTAGTGAGAAAATGGATGTCGTCCCTTATGTAGCTCTTAACTTGATCTGTGAAAGGTTGTAATAAGATGTCTATTAAGTTGCTAAGTCTGCTTGTCGGACAGGCTGGTCCTGCTACAATGGGTCTAAATGTAAGGTCGCTAGGGTTTGGAGCGCTAATATATTCTGAGTTTTGTGTATCGATGGCAAGTTTTATTGTGCCAGATTTGTGTATTTTAGGCAGTCCGTAGAAGTTGTTGGTCTTTGTAATGAAATTTGTGAGGAAGTCCTTTTCTTTCTTTTTTAATATTTTGTTGTGTGTTGTACAAAGTTTTGTAATTTTTGAGATGGTGGTGTTATCTATGTTGATACTAATGGGTTTATAGTAGTGTTTGTCATCCAGTAATTCTGTAATTTTTGTTTCATAATACGTTCTGTCCATGATTACTACGGCACTGCCTTTGTCTGCTTCTTTTATTATTATGTCATTATTATTACGGATCTTTTCGAGTGCTTGTTTTTGCTTATGTGTGAGGTTGCTTGTGGTTTTGTGTTTTTTTTGGAGGTTAAGGTTCCAGAGATTTTCGAAGTAGCTGTTTAGTTCTTTTGTGTTGTTCTGTTTATTAGGGAAATATGTTGATTTGTTTTTTACTAAAGAATCATCTTTGTCCCCTTTGTTATCTAGTGTTTCTATTAGTCTAAATTTCCGTTCGAATTCTTTAAGGTCCTTTTTTAGTTCTGCTATATTGCTTTTAGGGGTGGGGCAGAATTTGAGGCCCAGCTTCAGTATTTCCATTTCGTTCTTTGATAAGGAGTATGTGGATAAATTGATGATTTTGGGTCTAATTTTTTCTAACCTGGAATTGTTGTTCCCTGGGGGCTTCCTAAAAAATGCTGGGAGTTGTTTGTTTCCTTGTTTCGAGGAGTGGTGTGTTTTAGGGTGGTGTGATGTCTCCTTGTAAAATGAGTGTCG
>NC_136496.1:90071717-90171717 GCF_053919585.1 Euprymna scolopes
TTTATTATTTTTTTTGTTTTATTATTTTTTAGAATTAAAAATTGATAAAAGTATTTGATATGTGTTCACGAATATCAGTTTTACTTTATTAAATTTATTTTTTGATACATTATTTTTTTGAAATTAAAAATGAATTAATAGTATTTGATATGTGTTCACAAATGTCAATTTTACTTTATTAAATTTTTTGATTTATTATTTTTTTAAATAAAAAAATGAATAAAAAGTATTCGATAAATGTTTATGAATATCAATTTTAATTTAATAATTTTTTAGTTAAATTTTTTTAAAATAGAAGTGGATGAAAGGTATTTAATAGATGTTTACGAATATAAATTTACTTATTTTTTTTTTAATTGTTTATTTTGGACAAGTGAACTACTCTAGACCTACGTAACAAAATATGAAAAAAATCCCTTCGAATAATTTATTTAAGTAGATTAAAAACAAATTATTTTCAGAAACCGTGTTGTTAAAACGCTCGCCTTCAGTTCATAGGTTCGAATCTCACACTAGTGAATCATTCAAACACGGTAGTGTTTGAATATATGGTTAAGTGTTAGCTTTACTCATTTAGAACTGCTTTAAAAGTTAACTGCTCACTCGTTTTGTGACCAAATTTCAAACAATTTTTACAGTTCATAGGCCACCTTCCTAGCTATATTTTAAAATAAAAATATTCAATTTTCGTTCAGTAAAGCAAAAGTTATAATGAAAATTACTGGTGTTCAAAAGTCCTCAGAATTAGTAAGGAACGTGAGAGACGGTTTCTTCTGATTGGCTGTTGGTTACCATAGCAACTTTTTCAGCATTGACGTTTTAGAGAAGATTTTTTTCTGATTGACTGCTAGTTGCCATAGGAACTTTTCGTCGTCAACACCTTCATAAATCATAGCGGGAATGTTGCTCGCATGCCATCTTATTTGGGTTATATATAGACAGTTAACAAAAGTGATACTCTTTGCTTTTTATGGATTGTTGAGAATGTGTTTGATATTGAACACAAAAAGAAAATATTATTTCAAAGCAAAATCTGGAAAAATCAAAAAAGAAAAAAAAAATTGATGCCCAAGATTTTTATAAAACTTTCTGAAAAATTGTAACTGTTTTCTATACACTTTTGTTTTATCTATACTTCGCGATAACTCTTGGGTGTGTCCCAGGGCTGTTTAATGGCTAATAAAAATACTCCATATTGGGACTATTTTACCATATTTCTCCAAAACTTTCTGTATATGTCTCTTTAGCAGTTTTGCATGGTGCTGAACTCAAATTTAAATATGTTAAGGCCTTGGGGGCTTTTGGGGCTAAATGTGGTGGGGAGCATTAAAAAAAATCCGAGCAGTAATAATATAGTAGTAATATGGTTAAGATTAAACTTAGAAAAGTAAAATGACTTGCTGTTAAAACTGGAAAAGAAAACCACGAGATATTCTAGTAAAAAATATAATAAATTTATAACTTAAAATATTGCATCATTAAGAATTTATATATTATGTGAAATTGAATTAAATTATTTTTAATGCTGCAATATTTTAAGTTATAAATTTATCATATTTTTACTAGAATATCTTGTCCTTTTCTTTTCTAGTTTTAACAACTAGCCCTTTTTTTCTAAGTTTAATCTTAACCATATTACTTTTCATGGTCGCATTTTTCTATGTAATATATATGTGGTTTTTGCTACAGCGTTGCAGTTATTTTATAGCTGATATCGATAATTAGCATGAACCTAAATATTTTTAAAATAAAAAAACAGATGAAAAACATTAAAAAATATTCTTAATATAAGATCTTGAGTATAAATTGAAGAAATTTTGAGAAATCTGGCATAGACGGCAACTCCAGGTCAGATAGAGATAATTTGATTCATAACCCTTTAAAACATTAGAGTTAAATCGTACCAGTCTTAGGTCAAACCGTATAAAATGCAATACGATTACTCTATCCCTCGATTTATCTATAATATAAATCTCAATTGTCGGTTTGTGTGAATGTATGTATGCATGTATGTTTGTGTGTATGTACGCACGTATGTATGTATGTACGTACTATGTATGTGTGCACGTATATATGTATGTATGTACGTATGTATGTACGTATGTATGACAGACGCCACGGATCCTGACGAGCTCGGTATTGTTTTGAAGCTCAACGTCTCGGACGACAAATATAAAAAAAATTGGCCCCAAACATTAATTCCTTCACCCTCAACTGTCCAGTTTTCTACAAGGAACGGTCGGCTTTTGCGTCGCCATTTTTAGAAGTCATCGTACCGATTGGATTGACTACGCTTCATTTCAACGTTCGGAACTTCCGGTCGCGCGATGGAGGCATCGGCTAAGACGTCACGTTTTTTTTTAAACCTTTTTTTCTCCTTCGCGTTACGGGTTCGAGCCTGCCTGCCTACCACCATTCTTTTTAATACTCTGCCTACTGTTATTTTTATTCCTCCCCCCCCCGCTACTACCACTTTTTTTTTACACCGTCCGGGGTTCCTTACTACACCGCCTACACACACTCGGGCAAAGGGCACTCCGCTACTGTTGTTTTCATCCTCCCAGGGTTCCTTACTACACCACCTAAACACCCGGGCAACGCTGGGCACCCCCGCTAGTATTATGTAAGTGAACTTCCCTGTCCTTTTGAAGAACGGTCTCTGCTAAAGTCGTCAATTAATTTTTCGTCTACAAACTTGAAACTTTATATATATAGGGGATTTGGACTTCTGCAACAAATTAGATTTGTTTTTTAAAACAATATTTAAAAATAGTTGCTAAGCAGTCAACATTGGGAAAAAAATTGGAACTTAGCAGACGCAAGTCGACTTAAAGTGCTTTTCTACACATATACAAGCATACATTCATACCTTTTACAACGTTATATAAAAAAAACTTATATATGTTAGGACATAATACAGATGGTAACGAATGCGGTAAAAAAAAACTATTTGTTTTGGATTCGATTCGAGCCGATGGCTTCCAGGTCATATTTTTTGTAAACTTTTGAAATCATTGCTATATATTAGGTCCATGAAAATAATCAACAGGGTATTAGCTCTCTAATAATAAATACGAAATTTGCATTAATTAAAATATTATATTTAAGCATATTTTATGATCAGGTAACGCCGGGGACCACTAATATATAAATAAAACAGTAAATGTATGTAAGTGTGTCTGTCTTTGTGTAAATATTTAACGGATAAACTCTTATACTACTGGTCACGTAACACTGAAATTAACAGAAAATAGCAATCATTCACCAAGGATAGTTTAATACGAGTAAAATCTTTGTTTGGATGAATAAATAACGCGTACAGACATCGAAAGTTGAAATGCAACATGTTCATTTCAATTTGCCGACATATTTATACGTAAATTAAATAATAGCTAGAAGTGGTTTAATTTTATATCGTTCATCTCTATCTGTCCCGTTAGCTTAAACGATAGGTAACGTGGCTGGAGTGCTAAATGCTTTGGTTTCGATTCTAGCTGATGACAACCGAAGTCATTTTTTTTTTAATTTTTGAAATCAGTACTACACACACACACACACACACACACACACACACACACACACACACACACATATATGTTAATCATTTACTTAAAACGTACTCAGTTTCTATATGCCAATCGTAATGGATTTTAAAAATTTTCTCATACATAAAGTTTTTTTTTTAATAACGAAAAGACTTTTTTTATATAAATTTTGAAAATTTTGCAAAACATCAAAGCACAATGACTGCCTTTTTATAATATTTTCCAAGTTCCAAATATCAAGTTTTCTCAGTCGGTCATTTATTACTTTTCAAAATGTAGCCATTAAAATATTGTTTCGTATTGCGACTAACAAGTCTACAAAGTTATGTTATTGATGTATGTTTAGTCGCGTACTCATCAGATGTTTACCTTAAAAAATGTAGAAAAACATCATTTTGAACAGCTACATGGTTCATGCAACCGATACCTCCTGCCAACTAAGAAAACTTGAAATTTTTAACTTGGATAATTAGTATATATATATATATATATATATATATATATATATATATATATATATATATATATATATATATATATATATATATATTCAATAGAGAATTGGGTCGGTAGCGATATGAAATCTGCTTTAATTAAAATATATTAAGCGTATTTAACGATTTATGACTGGCAAGATCGGGCGCCCCTCCTGCTAATATAATAATAAATAGCGAATTAGTTCTATTATTATTATTATTATTATTATTATTATTATTATTATTATTATTATTATTATTACTACTACTACTACTACTACAACAACAACAACAACAATAATAATAATAATAATAATAATAATAATAATAATAATACGAAATCTGCATGAATAAGAATATAATTTTACGACCAGGCAACGCTGGGCGGCCTGCTAGTTTTTTTTTTTTTATAATAATGAACCTCATCACACTCGCACCTGAACTGAAGAGATTTACCATTTATTTTTTTACACTTATTCACCCTAAACACGGATGTAAAGTGTTACTCTGTTGGGCCATGCCTACAATGGAACTGTGTAGTAAGTTGAATGTCTGTTCGCATTACATTTTAAGGAAGCAGGAAAGATGGAGGAAATTCGAAAATGTAGTCGTCTGAAGGAACAACCTATTTGAACGCTTTCCAGCATCAAAGCACATATACAGAAGAGGGGTGGAGGTTTGCTGCTTCTCAGGTTAGTCGTAGGTACTTCGAGAAGGGAACAAGTGTTACGAGTTCGTCAGAGTATTTTCTATTAAAGTACTTGTAATAAAAACATACACACAGGGATGTAACTTTTCGGTGATAGGACAGGGGTTGAAGCTTAGTTGATAGTGTGAGATCTGTTAGATTGGAGTTTTTTTTGTTTTGTTTTAGACCCTTTCGAAGAGGCAGAGGTAGATGCACATAGCCCAGATGTGGAGAGATAATACTCTGTCCTGTGTTCTATCACTAAACCAACAATTATGTTTCAATTATTATTATTATTATTATTATTATTATTATTATTATTATTATTATTGACTCACAAGGAGCTTTCACACAGGTTTTCAGAGATCTGTCCCTGAAAACAGCCTGTGGTGTTCCCTGGAAGCTGAGTGTCAACAAGTCTCCTCAGGTTTCCACTTCTTTCGATAACATTTGCAAATAAATTTGCATTATCGCAACAGCTGCTTGCCATTCATTTCTCGCTAGTAGCAGCTATTGGTCTTTGCTGGGATTTGAGTGGCAATAAGCCTCCCCAAGATCCCAGTTCTCTTCGTAATCATTCGGCTGATGTCTGGTCAGTTCATCGGTTTTTCTTTCCTCCTTGACACTACTTGGTTATTTGGTCTCGCTCTTTTTCTGGGGGGGGGCAGTGATGTGGCAATGGGGATAGGGTTGGGTTAGAGAACTTAGATATTCGGTTTCAGTGTTCTTGGTTCCGTGTAGTGTTTCATATTTTCCTTTTGCAGCATTTTGTCTGGCCCGCACTTGTTGCTCCTGTGTATTAGTTTCCACATTCAAGGGGTTTTCTTAATATTTCAGCTGTTTTAATGATTGTTGTTCATTGTATTTTCCAGTCATTCCTTTGATTCCAATTTCTCCCCTTCTTTTTCAACGTTTTTGGGGATTGTTCCTAGTGCTCCTACTATTATAGGTATTATTTTGATTTTCTTCATCTTCCATATCCCTTTCAGCTCTGTGTGTTTACTCTGTTTTTACTTTTCTTTGATATTCAACTAGCATTTGTTGTTGTTGTTGTTGTTGTTGTTGTTATGGTTGTTGTTGTTGTTGTTTGCCGATTTCAGTAGGACATTATTGACAGATGGTCCGAGTTAAAAAAAAAAGAAAGATCGCTAAGAGATTTGGAATAGCTATAAAGAGAGAAAAAAAAGAGAAACAGAGGGGAGAAAAGAAAGAGAGAGAGAGAGAGAGAGAGAGAGGGGGTGAGAGTGTGTGTGTGGGAGAGAGAGAGAGAGTGTGTGTGTGTGAGAGAGAGAGAGAGAAAGAGAGAGGGGAGATTTTTTATGACTCATGTTCGTCGATTTTCGGCAGAACATAAACGACAGTGTCATGTAAGAAGGGTTACAATCCAGTCACAAATTTCAAAACAATCTCTCTTTTTCAGATAAGCAGTAACACAAACACCTGCAAAATGTATTTAACTTGCATTATCTACCTGTGCAGGTGCGCTGCGTATACCTTACACGCAAAGCCTGCCTTATATCGTCGGGTTCTGAAATGAAGTTCCATTGTGTTAATTGTTGTCTGGCATAATCATGAAATTTCATTAAGTTAGCTAAGATATTCGGTGAGTATATAGAAGAGAAAACCAAGAGCCAAAAGTGTAGCGATAACTAGCTAGTTCGCTATATATATATATATATATATATATATATATATATATATATATATATATATATATATATATATATATATATATATATATAGCGAATGAATGGCAAAAGTCTATATTCCAAAGTTCATGATGTTGACCATCTTACAATTTATTCCTTTAATTAAGTTGACATTTACAATTCTTGACAGTATCTGTTTTGTAGCACAAAATCAATCACTTAATTATTATATCAAGTAATGTAAGATGTTCAACATAATGAACTTTGGAATATAGACTTTTATCGTTCATTCACTATATTGCTCTGTAATTACACTGAACTTCTAAAATAAGGATTGGTATATATTATAAGGAAATGAAGCATATTGCCACAGAATATATATATATATATATATATATATATATATATATATATATATATATATATATCAGCAGGGGGGTCCGGCTTTGCCCGGTCGTAAAATACGCTTAAATATGTTATTTTAACTTGTCCAGATTTCGTATAGTAGTGATTTCAAAAGTAAAAAGAATAAATAAATAAATAAATAAATAAAAGTAGTTGGAATTGAAACCGAGGCATTCAAAAGTTGTGGCGTTACTACAGTACCAACGTGACACGTATATAAACTGATTAAAAATTAAAAATTTTAAATAAACTTAAGATGAATGTACAAAATGTATAACGATTTATTCAATTTTGACCCATTTTCAACCCCTTAAAAACTATTTTAACCGGCTAAAGATCCAGAAAAGAACGGTCTGTAAAAAAATCCAATCATTTGAGGCTCCTAGCGCTGATCTGCGACTTTTAGTTTCGGAGGAGATAGAGTTTGAAAATATGGAGCCAGACAGACATATGGTCGTTTATATATTAGATATATGATGGACTAGTTAGTTATCTCTAAATTTTATTTTCAGCATTTATATATATATATATATATATATATATATATATATATATATATATATATATATATATATATGACGTAAAGAACATTTAGAATTAAAATGTTTATATTCAACGTTATTTCACGCGGTTAATGGTAGCTGAATGGATACGGTCTTTGCTAATCGAGCCAAAGATGGCTCGTGTTGCCGAGTTCGAATCTGTCGACTGGTGTTAATCGTGACGCCTTGCACTGAAGATTCCCGAAAGGATGAAACACTAGTAGCTGTAGGTATTTAATTATCATAGTAAAAAAATAATTATATATATATATATATATATATATATATATATATATATATATATATAATTATATATATATATTGTTATCTAATATATAAAAGGCTATATGTTTGGATGGATCAAAACTAAAAAATGTTCCAGTCAAGAGGGATTTCTCGTTCTCTCACCGCGAACAGAAACGATACTACACTTTGATCCCAGCTCCACAACGTCAATAAAAAAACTATCGGTGTGCAATACAGTTGAAATAAATTGCGTTATTTAAAATCTAAATCTGTTTTAATTGCAAAGAACTTAATTGTTGCCTACCTGGGGAAATGGACAAACACTTTGCAACGTCGTAATGGACATTAAGTGTTCTTATATATTCACCATTATGTAGCTCTATACCTTCGAGTTTTACCGTTTTTTCTATATCCTGATTAAACATTCTAGTTATATTTATAAGTGATTTTAGCAGCGTATGGAGTCGGAGGTGTTGGAATGAGGTGCAGTCGAAATTGCACCCGTAAACATGCCAGGAATTGGATTAAAAAAAAAAAATATCAGAAGAATAAACATTCTGAATATTGGAAAACTATGAAACTAAAGGTTCATTTTTAATGTTTCATTACTCCCCTTTCAAGATCTAAGAGCCAAACTAACCACAGATGTGGAATCAACCTATTCGAATGTTCTGATCGATGTCAGCACTTATGCAACTTTTTAAAAGACTCCTTAATGAAAATGAAGAGTACGTAAAAATATTGGAAACAAATATTCCAACATTTTTAGAGTTCTCGGACAACACACGTTTCTTATGTTATATCATTGTATCTATTTGACGTATTGTTTATTTTGAAAACAAAAACAAAAACAAAAAAAAAAAAACAACAAAAAACAAAACAAAACAAAAGAGAACAAAACAAAAAACAAAACGTGTATACATTTTTTAATTAAAAAAATGAATAAAAACTATTTGATAGATGTTCACAAAATTTAATTTAATAATTTTTTTATTTTTATTTATTATGTTTTTAAATAAAAACGAATAAAAATTATTTGACAGATATTCACGAATATCAATTTTACTTTAATAAATTGTTTTTTTGATTTATTATTATTTTTTTAATATTGGGAAACTTTAAAATAAGTGATCGATGTCGGGATGGAATATTTTGGCATTGTAAGGGTCGGAATATATCTTCCCACTCACAGCCGCAATTGTCAATCTACTCGTTACAAAAAAAAAAAAAAAAAAAATACATTCGTCAATTCTATATGCAACCGCAAATAGATTTTCGAACCTTGTCAAAATTATTGATTTGGACGTCGATATTAAACATTGACAATTTCAGCGGGAGCGAAGTGAGGGAGTGGAGATGGGCGTAAATCCATCATACCATTCTATCTCGCTATTTGTATTATCGATTTTTCGATTTTCTTTTGTGTCTTATTGAAAACTGTTTCCGTTAGAAATACATGGCATTCCGTCTACGCATTACGATTTTCTTAGTTCCGTATTTTGTGTTCAACCTCTTTCGATTCCAGTTCAAAGTGTTATTTTTTGTTCTGCCTTGCCTACCCGGTCGACAAAATGTGACAATGTTGAACACACGGCTTATCAATGGGTTTTCAAAGTTATTGGTCAATGGACATAATTATTGGGTCTCTCATATAGATGACAAAATATGACAGACATTCTAACAATTAGTTAAATAGGTTTTAAGCAAAATTATCGCCCTTGGATGAGGTGGAAATGCACGAATGCAACACCCCTGATATATATGCGATTGGTTCTTACTTTTATGACTTGAAAATACCTCCCCCCGTTTTAAGCCTAATTTATGTATTTATATATAAACATTTTTTGTAATCTGTAACATGAATTGATTGTGATAACTTTTTTTTCATAGGACAAAATGACATCCCATTGAAAATGGTCTGATGCAAATTGTTTTTTTTTTAAATTTTTACCTATTACATCGTTATGCATTTTCTCCTCGAAAATCTTTTTTTCTCTGATGAGTCCATGGAAGAAATATACAATATTAGCATACAATTATTAATTATTCTACCGAAAACGAAATAGATCTGTTAAATGTTTTTTTTTTTTTGAAAAATGATTGGTAAAATGAATAAGACCTTGGATTTTGGAATTGTTTAGCTCGCACACATATCACACACACATATCACAAACACATATCAAACACACATATCACACACACATATCACAAACACATATCACACACACATATCACACACACATATCACAAACACATATCACACACACATATCACACACACATATCACACACACATATCACAAACACATATCACACACACATATCACACACACATATCACAAACACAAACACACAACCGGACTCTTTTAACGGAATACACACTTTATTAAGTCGCCTGACGAAAACTTGTGGTTTTGACCGACCACTTTTCCGAAACATTAGCATGTCCTGTGTAGCGACTAGGAAAATTTGTCTATATCACTAAAATTATATCTTGCTCCTTTTTTTATTGAGCACTCTGAATAATTTCGTTAAATTCACAAGTTTTCCCTCCTGAATACCTTTAACTTGATATATATATATATATATATATATATATATACATATATATATACATATATATATATATATATATATATATATATATATATATATATAGAGAGAGAGAGAGAGAGAGAGGAAGAAAGAGGAAGAAAGAGAAAGAGATAGAATTTACTTGCAGCTAATTCTACTCTGTACGACCAAGGTCATCAATCACCCGTATTTCTTCCTGTAACAGAAAACACGCTATGCCATATACAGATATCTGTGCGTGATGTTGCCAAGCTAACCAAGAACCGTGATTCCAGTAAAGCAACTGGCCCTGACGGCATTGCAATTATGGTGTTGAAAAAACTTCAACCAGAACTAGCTCCCATTGCTTACAAAGCTGCTTAAGCGTTGTCTTAATGATAATTGCTTCCCAAACACCTTCGAAAATCTCATCAGTATGCCCTGTATTTAAGAATTCTGGTGATCGGTCACATCATGTTTAATGTTTGTGCAAAATTTGAAAAAAATTCCAAGGAGTAGTGCAGACAGACAAACGGACGAACGAACGGACAAGGGTGAATTTACAGGTTCACCCTCCTTTTGCCGGGGGACCAATAATATAAAGGTTATTAGCGAAATATGCACCCCTTCCCTCTTCTTCTTCTTCTTCTTCTTCTTTTTCTATATTCAGTAAATCAAACAGCCAAGCAAAACGCGGGTAACATATTGACACGAAAAAAAGAAAAAAAAAATGAAAAAAAAAAGAAAAGAGAGAAAGAAAAACGTCAGAACGTTCTCCAATCAATCTCCTCCATTTTATTAAAATTAAAATTATACACACATACACGCACACTTAAGATATACACAGATACAACCAACACACACATATATATGCACACACACAGATTAGATATAAACAGTTTCTGTCTATTTCAAAGTTAAGCGGACCTTTTTTGTACCATAGATAGATAGATAGATATAGACACAAATATTTTAGAAAAGCAACCAATAGGAATGTATATCGTCATCACTGTAGTATAAGACCAGAGTTATATTACATATAGTTGTTTTTGTGTGATTTGGGCACGTCCGAATCGTTACTTTAGGTAACACTAGCCTGGGTGCCTGGCGTTGCCCAAGTGTTTGGAGGTGTGTGTTGAGAAAAAAAAAAGTGGTAGTAGGCAGGCAGGCTCGAACCCGTACCACGAAGGAGAAAAAGAACGTGAAAAAAAGTGACGTCATTTGCCGTTGCTTCCATTGCCAAACCGAAAGTGGCGAAGGTTTAAATTAAGGCTAATCAATCCAAAAGAGTGGATGACTTTCGAAAATATTGGCGAAAAAGTGACCTCTCCTTATAGAAAAGTGCCCAGTTGAGGGTGAAGAACTAATGTTTTTAGCCAACCTTTCAATATTTGTTGTCCGAAGGGTCGAGCTTCAAAACGATCTCGTGAAAATCTGTCGCCTCTGTTGAAAGTTTTAGGCATACATACATACATACATACATACATACATACATACATACATTTAAACAGACAGGTGAGATTTATATTATAGAAGATGGCGGCTCATAATAAAAGCGGCAAAGTCCGAAATACTGCGAACGTTTTAAACACGATTTAATATAAACTTATCTTCTCTCTCCAAGGAAACATAAGTTTATTCAAATACATACCTGTTATTGTACACAGCGTGGTGTTTTCCTTGTTTTAGGTTTCCCACTGAACAGACCACTTACTCAAGTTACACAAATCTTCTGTAAATCTGTATTATTCAGACTACGGTTTCTACAACGTTTCGATCGATGTAACCTCCTACCTTATTCGAATGAATCTTGCCAAACTCGAGAATCTGTCTGTCAAACTCGTATATCTGCACGGAATTTCAAACAGAATCCGTTATTTAATCCACATGTATAGAATGCTCTTGTTCCGTCAGCCATGCCTGTGTAAGCCATCTAAGTAATTCGCAATTGTATTTTTTAGTGTGGCCCGCAATGGAGATTGAACGCTTAACCTCTAGAGGTGTGTAACTTACAACGAACAACTAGTGAGAATGCATGTGGTTATTGGCCACATAGGACCGCAGTTATATTACACATTATTGCTGTTTTTTTGGGTACATGTGTATTATTTCTTTAGGTCAGATTGACCCGGCAGCATGTAGTAATTCGCCAGTAAAAAAGGCGGCAAAGTCCGAAATATTGCGAACATCCGTTGCCGAGGTGCAAATTGACGATCGGCTATTTATTTTATTCTATTTCCTGGCGTGAGTAAAAAGTATTTAAGCCTGACAGCAGAAATAACAGCCTGACAGGACAGGTTTTTTTTCAACACACGTTTATTGCCTACTTGGAAGGTTTAACCCGTTTAGACAAATTACTGACAGTTGAGGGCATCGGATTTAGACAGTTGGAGGATTCGATTACTTTGCGATGATGTCACGAGGGAGGATTTATGAACATTTTCATTTATTATCTATCACGCACGTGCACATACATTCAGGCATATAAACACATACACACACTCGCACATGCATACATATGCGCATATATTCACAGTCGTACACACAATCACACTAATACACATTAACATTGACTACACCTCTTACGAAACAAGACATACTAAGGGAAAATCACTTTGGATATAACTCTGTTTCTCTTCAAATCTGATTCTCTCTCTCGTTCTCTATCTTTCTCTAACGCTCTCTCTCTCTCTCTCTCTCTCTCTTTATATATATATATATATATATATATATATATATATATATATATATATATATATATATATATACTAGCAGGGCCGTTAACCGGCGTTGCCCGGTGGTAGTATGCCCCCCCCCCTCTCGAGTAAAAATTTCAAATATGGCTGTTATTTTTGTTATTGGACAAATATTGAATTCCTAATTCCTGCCAAATTAGCCTAATCAGATGTTTTATTTTTTAATAAATGTAATAATAATATATACGTCGACAGCTCGCCACAGCTTGACCCCCCCCTGTATGTAACACTATATAACTGTAATTTAATATTATCATCCTAACTTTTTTATCATTTAAAAGAAGGTCTAAATAAACTGCTAATAATTTGTACAATTTTCTTACAGCATACAATGTGATTATGTAGTGATGTTTGTGAAGCCGTAGACATACCCATGTTTAAGAAATCTAGAATAAAAATCAAATAATAGTCATATTATCCTGTAATTTTCGATATTTATTCATTATTAAATAAACTTGTTTGATAACTAATCTGTGCTTCAGCCTTCTCAGATGCATATGATGGCAGGATATCGCGGTCTGCCATCAGATGCATCCTCTACATTGGTTATGCATTTTTGGTACCGCGCTATTTGTAAATAGTGTTTTCAGGTTAAATTCAAGTTTTACGCTAATTTTTCTAATAGTGACAAAACACCCTCCTCTCCCGAAGGTTAAAATGATTTTGTAAATCAAAACAATAGTATTTCAGCACATAAGTATATAATAATATACACAAATAAGTATCCGTAATTGTACTTTGTATTGTTCAACGCGTTTAATATATATATATATATATATATATTTTTATATATATATATATATGTATATATATATATATATATATATATATATGTGTGTGTGTGTGTGTGTGTGTGTGCGTGTGTGTTTGTGCGTGTGTGTGTGCGTGTGTGTCCGTAATAATAATTTAGTAAAAACGAATTACTATATCGTTATATGTCTTACGAAAATAAAATATAATTATGAATCCTTTTTTATGAGTGTCTGTCACTGTAACAGAAGTAAATAAATTACGAACTGTAAATAAATTATTAACTACATAGATAAATAAATAAATAAATAAAAGAAAACTCGTGCAAATAAGTAATAAGACATTTTTTTCGAACGGAAGGTATGTGTAAAGGAAAACAGTAATTTTCTACCAAAGTATAAATATATCATAACGCGTTTATTCCTTTTTGGCATGCCAGCACGCCAAAAAGTACCCCACGCGCCAAATTTCATTCCATCATAAAACAACTTTCTAAAGAAAAAAAAAAAAGCAACTTTTTTCACATTTATATCTAGCGAAAAAACTACAAAATATATATGAAAAACCACGTTTATTATTTTTTAATTGCAACAACGAAGCTGAAGTCGATGTTTTCGAATGTAAAACAAAAATAATACATTTATGTAGCGAATAAACATAAAAAATATATGTAAAAACACGTATATTATTTAAAAAAATCCAAATTATGTAACGGGGATGAAGTTGGCTTTTGTTTTATTAAATGTAACTTCATCCCCGTAGCATAAGATATGTATTAATCTATTTTAAACAATTCAAGGAAGACAGCTAAACGCGCATGAGTGTTCGCTGGAAAGTATATTTTCAAAAATGAAAATCAGAAAACACTGTGTAAACAATGACTCCCCCCTAACAGAAAGAAATGAAAAATTGTTATGAAGTAAGTTATAGCGCCTGATTGTATCCAAATAATACTGTAAAACGGATTATTTCTGTCTGTCTCTCCCACTCCCACTCTCTGTATCCCTCTATCTCTTACTTTCCCTCCCTCCGAGTGACTATAAGCAGAAGTATTTTCGCGTACGTGGGCATGAAGTATCATGAATGATTTATGTTTAGTGACTGTAATATTTTCACAAATAAATAGTAAAAGTTCATAGTTTTTAAGCGGAATAATTCTGTCAATTATAAATAAAACGTAAGGCTAATGTGTATGTACCGAAAATGGCAGCGTGTTTTATAGTTGATAACTGTTCGTTTATTTAGTGGAATAGTCGAATGCTGAAATTGTAGAATGAATACTTCTCATCCAATCAGCTGCGTAGGATATTTCAAAGGGAGAAATCATTAATTGTGTCTGATGTAAGGGGTAAGAATACGCTTATGTGTTGGAAATTTGTAGACAATTAATGACGGTTAACACCCAGGAAAAGAGGCAAACATTATAAAAGAACGCGATGAAGAATGGTGCCGTAAGAGTTGACGATGAAATGAGGGTGAAATTTTAGCTACTTCCTCTTTAGTTTAGGACGATGAGGGTCATGGCGCTCCTCGGACCAAATATAATTTTTTTACTACAAGAATACAATGTGTATGTAACTGCGGTTTATATTTAGATGACGTAATAGCTAATGACGTAAATATAGTAATTTTTTATGTGCCATCTGTTGTCGTCAACCTAAGGTAGTTTCGTCCAAATTGCGTTTCTTTTATCTGTAGGAATAAAACCGCTATCTACAAACAATTATCACCTGGAAACGTAGAGATTCAACGTCTCTATCCACCGCGACACGGGTCTCGAGGCTTACTTGGCCAAAACGTGGTGAGACGACAACTATGGATGGCAGTAATTGCTGAGAATACAGTTAGGAGATTCGGAGTTCCTATACCGTCGCGGTTACCACCTGACGAAGGCCAGAGGAATAGTTGTCCGAAATGTTGCGAAACAACAATTAAGAAACATGAGGGTAATTGTCCGCAATAAATAAATAAACTAATGTGCTGTGTGTTGAAATTTCAATGAAAAAAGATCTACATTTTTTAAATCAATTCTTTTTAGCTTTAAAAGGTTAAAAAAATTTGCTAAAAATTGTTTTAAACTCGTCGTTATTTGTTTTATTTAATTTTTTATTCATTTTATTTCTAATGTGTCTTAAAAAGATTCAACTACCTTGGAATTTTCATGGGGTTTCCTAAGATAATATAACGTAATAACGCATATCCACACCCACCTATATTGTATTAATTAATAACGCATATTCACACACACATATATTGTATTAATTAATAACGCATATTCACACACACATATATTGTATTAATTAATAACGTATATGCACACACACCTATATTGTATTAATTAATAACGCATATGCACACACATATTGTATTAATTAATAACGCATATGCACACACACATATATTGTATTAATTAATAACGCATAATCACACACACATATATTGTATTAATTAATAACGCATATGCACACACACATATATTGTATTAATTAATAACGCATATGCACACACACATATATTATATTAATAAAAAATGAAATCTGTATAACCCATTCCACCGTTATATATCTTAATTTGCTTAAGTTTTTTTACACTTCTGCATTATATTGCTTTCTATAAATTACCCTTATATACACGCTAAACCATGCTTGAAGCAAGGTATATTAGCCTCTTATGTTGAAAATAAAATTCAAAAGACAGCATCAAATCGACACGACCTCTATTCCTCCCCCCACACAAAAAAACTCAATAAAAATACATGTTTAAATTCTTACTTTCAGTCTCCTTGGTATACGATATGTATTGCGGTGTCTGTCTGCAGCGGTACATCCTCATAGTTCAAAAACGGTGCTAGTGGTTCGTCAGGTTTACTGTCTTCCACCCCGATCAACCAACTAATGATTCTCTGTTCCGTGTCCCTCGCATAACTCGTGTCCTGTTCGTTCTTTTGGTTACGGGAAATGACACCTTTACTAACAGTACTACGGCCGTTATAGATTTTCTCCGTGGAACAAATTCTTCGCACCGCCACTTGGCTACTACCGGGACGAGTCTGACTCAAACTGCGTCTTCCGACTACAGCACTATTGGCACCGAGTCTTGGAGAACGAGGAACCGATAGTCGCGAACATCTGGTACCCGGAAGCCGGTCTTTAAGGCTGGTCAGCGAGTTATAGCTATTGACATGCGCAATGCTACCATCTGTGTGGCTACTACCGGACTCTATGGTCAGTTTCTCGCCCGATGTTGACGTCTTAGCTGAGGTGTTGGTTGACCGAAGTGGTTTTAAGCGAGGAGAAGACGTAACGGCTCCGTTCGTCACCATACTAGATGAGCTGTTACTGTGGGTCATAGATCTGTTGGCAGCTCCACTGTGCCATGTCATTTCCCGTCTCATGGTTCCTCGTTGGATTTTCGGTTGCGGAATAATTCTAGGATTGGTCTCAGGTTGCGGAATAATTCTAGGGCTGGTCTCGGGTTGCTGTACAATACTAGGATTGGTTTCGGGTTGCAGCTTAATTTTAGTGTTTGGTTCGAGTTTTGAAAATTTTTTCTCTGAATTACACTTTTTGCATCGGCTTGATACATTCGGGTTAGAACATCCGGATGAGGAAGACGTTAAGCTATAACGGGTGCAAGTGCAATCGGAAAATTCTGAAGATCGGTTTAGGATGCTACGTTGGAAGCTGATGGTCCGAGTTTTCGTCGGACATGATGCGTCTTTCCTGGTTAGGGTTTTTATAGGAGGTAATTCCAATGACGTCATCCTATTAATAAGCGTGTTCGATACAACGTCTGTTCCAACCATTGATCGGTCGGAATGTCACTTTCGGGAACGTGATGTCAATTTCCAAACCAAAGGATATCTTGGGTCAATATCTGTGAAAAAAAAAAAAAAAAATTAGAATAATTATAATAAATATCATTAATATATTTCGGACTATTGTATCTATATGATACTATCGACGTTCTCCCCAAAGTGTTGGGAAATAAAAATAAGGGGGGAAAATATAACAAAAAAGAAAAAGAGGAAAAAGTTTATCAGTAGAACAATGGAGATGAAGTTATTCACTAAGGACGCTGAATAGGATTGTTAATAAAGGCGAGGCGAACAAAAGACCGGGCATCGGTCAATATATTTTAAAGTTAAGATTAGGAGTGGAAATACGTTTTGCAATAGTTTATAACAGTTAGTGGCATCTGACACACAGTCTAGGGTTTGCGACGGTTGACGACAGTTGCAAGTTTTTCACAATTGAAGGCAGTTCGTAAAGGCAGATCGAGAGAGCTTTAAGAGATCAAGATGAGTTGACATTAACTGTTGAACACGGACTCGACAGAACTTAGACGTGGACCTAAACATGTAGATGGTCGATGGGGTCACACACATACACACGCACCCAGAGCGCAACTGACATTTTCAGAATGAGTCAGAGCTTGTTTTTTATGTTTTGTTTTATTTTTATACCTATTAAGCCACTGCGCACCTCCTCGGCAGTCATCAATGCGTAAGAGACAACACGGCCAGAAGAACAGACGAAGAAAAAGAAGATCACGGAAACAATGTTGGGGTCGGCGTGGTTTTATTACATCTATGTTGGTGACTGTCATTTTCATATCGTTTCTACCGTTCTACTTTCTGTCTTTATTACAGTCTTGTTTGTAAACTGGGAAGGCCGGAGAGTACATTGTGCGAACACGTAAAGAATCAAGATAAGAACAACAGTCCGAGACACGTGGATAATATAATCAAGAGCAATAACTAATAATAATAGAAATATGATTAAGTAATACGAGGAGAGTTCCAAAAGTAATGCTTCCTATTTTTTTAAATTCCGACTGAATGAGTAGAAACTACACATTGTATTGCTATTGAAGTGTTCCTGGTTTAGGACAACAAAATTAAAAAAAAAAAAAGAAAAAAAAGAATTCGTCTTTGCAAGCCAACAAATGCCGAGTTCGAGATCACCACTGTCACCAACCTTCGTCTGTCTGCCTCCCCACCTAACCTGTCAACTCCTTTTATACATGTCTCCCGCGTGATTTCGTGTGATTTCGCGTGACTTCAGCCAGAGCACACCTATGGGCGCCATCTTGTTTCTCTCTCTCTTTCGCCCAATCTCGCCCGACACACACGCGGTAAGACTTCTGTTCGTTTGATCTGTTTTTTCCCCTTCCTTTTTCTCCTTTCCTTTAAACAACAGCTATGATGATTAAACTTATACATTCAGGTCCTGTATGTTTCATCTCTCTGTTACAGATATTGATGATGTAAGACTAAAAAACAAAAAAACAAAACAAAAACAAAACAAAACAAAAAAGAAGAGAAACAAAAACAAAAAAAGCCCGAAAATGAACAACTCTGTCATGAACGTGGGTCAGGAGCAGAGATGCGTCATTGAATTCCTGGCAACAGTGCATTGAGAATCATGGTAACTATGTAGAAAAATTAATTTTTGGCGTATAAAAGGTTGCTCGCTGTAATGGTACCACTTCCGTCTTCGTAGCTCTGTAACATTTTGAATTAAAAAAAAAAATAGGAGGTTTTACTTTTGGAACAATTCTCGTAATAATTATGCAATTTAAATCCACGTATATGGTTTTCGTCTCCGCGTGCCTGCGTGAACTAAATGATTCCGATATAAACAGTTACTCAAATTATCGAAACAAAATATTCTTCGATTTGCTACAGAAGATGATTAAAGTTAGTCAAAATGTTAGAAAATTAAGGGAACAACTTTTCTGAAACTATAAATTTAGATTTCCTTTATGTGCATATATATATATATATATATATATATATATATATATATATATATATATATATATATATATATATATATATATATATACCCAATTTGGCGGAGGAGTTTGGTAGAGTTCTCAAAGGTCAATTCGTTTAACTTTGAGCCCTTAACAGCCAAATTTCTGATAAAAAACGGATTACAAAGATTTTCCCAAATCTCAGTACCCTGTATATCAAATTTCGAGTCCGTAGACTGAAAATTGACAGAGTTATTGTGTAGGGAAATGTACACAGAGACAGACAGACAGACAGACAGACAGACAGACACTTCACTTTCAAGGACACTTAGCGTACTGGTTAAAGTATTTGATAAAATTCTGCTGTAAAAGTTACATTCTTCTGGAGGTTAAATGTTATATCATCAGTGCAGGCGATACTCAAAATACTATTGCAAATTACTTGGCTGACGGAACGAGAGAATGGCTGAGGAACGAGAGCATACTAACCCCGTGAATTAAATAAAAGGTTCCGTTCGAAATTCCGTGCAGATTTCCGAAGACAATAGAAGAAGAAGAAGAAGAAGAAGAAGAAGAAGAAGAAGACACTAAGAAAAAGAAACAAGAAGAAGAAGAAGAAGAAGAAGAGAAAGAAGAAAAAGAAAAAACAAGAAAAAGAAGAAGAAGAAGACAGGAGAGAAACAAAGTTATTTTTAAAAATTCAGTCTGAACCAGGGATCGAAATAGGCAAGAATGCGCCCGACAACCTAGAGAATATCTAAGCGAATGTCAGCATGATGTCTCCATGTCTGCGTCTCTTATCCTTAAGATTAAGTTAGAAATAAGTAAAGAAGTAATTAATTAATTAGGCATTGGACTCACCCCCATGAGCAACATCTTACTTTCTAAATAAAACTTTTTAAAGACAGTAAGTCTCCGTTGTGTCTTTATGCTCTATTAGTTTTGTTCGTCTAGCCAAACAGAGGAGGCCAGATGTCAACAATCATTAGGGTATCACACCGAGTCATGACCGACGAAAGAAGCAACTATGAAAGAAAGACCAGCATTTAAATACTCTGCTTATATATATATATATATATATATATATATATATATATATATATATATATATATATATATATATATATATATATAATGGTCTAAAGCCAGAGCATGAGAATAATGAAGGATATCTATCTATCTATCTATCTATCTATCTATCTATCTATCTATCTATCTATCTATCTATCTATCTATCTACAAAGGCCGTTCTAAAAGTAATGCTTCCTATTTTTTTTATTCCGCCGGAATGTGTCAGATGGGATTCCAAATTGCATTATGACTGAACTTATTCATTTATGAGCTGAAAGTTTAATCTCTCTGCTGTAGATACTGACGGTGTAAGATTCTAAGAAAGCAACCCCAGTGATAGACGTGGGTCAGAATCAAAGATCTGTCATTGAATTTCTGGCAAATGTGCATTGAGAATTTTTTTTTTTTTTTTTTTTTACACAGTGATCACCACTTATCAAGGCCCGGAAGCCACTCAGGGATAAGGGTTATTGCAAGTACATCACGTTAGTGAGGAGATTTTATGAAGTGTTTAATTAGGGGGGGCGGTTCATTAGGAATTTGTTAACATTAGACTTGAAGACATCCAAGTTGTAGTCCGGAGGGAAGCAGGCAGACGGAACAGAGTTCCACAGGCGTGCAGTTCTAAGAAAGAAGCTTTGCTCATGAAATCCGCGTTTTGATTTAGGCACAGATATAGAGTGGGGGAAATTTTTCACAGTGGATTCAGCTAGACGGGTGTTTTTCGTGAAAGTTTGGCGAGGGGGGACCAGGGATTGGAGTTCAGACGAGCACCTGCCATGAAAATAACGATAAAACAAGGATAGGCTCGCAACGTCTCTTCTGTGGGAGAGGGGTTGCAGGGTAGAGAAAAGGGCATCCCCCACTAAACCACGAAGTCTATTTTGTACTCTGTCAAGGCATGATAGGCTGTTTTTGGCAGCTCCTGCCCAGATATGGCAACAGTATTCCATCCTTGGCCGTACTTGGCTTTTATATAGATAGAGAATTGCATCAGTAGTGAGATATCTTCTGGAGCGGTAGAAGGATCCCACCATCTTTCCTGCGACCTTGGCAACAGACTTGATGTACGTGTTCCATTTCAGATCAGGAGTAAAGGTCAAACCCAGAAGCTTGTCAAAACACGGGGCCTCACCCAGACGAGAGCCATCCATCACAATTGATGCCAGCTGGGGATCAGAGCGTTGATGATGTAAGGATAGGAGTTTGGTTTTAGATGCATTAAAGGTAACTAGCCACATCTTCCCCCACTGAACCACGCGCTCGAGATCAGAGGAGAGAGAATCCGAGAGAACTTCGTCATTTACAGCCTTTGATGTGTTGCCGTAGATGGTCGTGTCATCAGCATAGATGTCAACGAATGATTTAAGTATGTGTTTAGGGAGGTCATTGATGTAGATCAGGAAGAGAGTTGGGCCGAGGATTGACCCCTGAGGGACTCCAGCATTTATATTGCAGGCCTCCGATTTTTGTCCATCTACCACTACTCTTATGAGCCTATCGGAGAGAAATGATTTAATGATTGAGAAAACATTTCCAGTTATACCGTAGCTGGAAATCTTGTGAAGTAGACCCTTATGCCATACTTTGTCAAAGGCCTTTGATATGTCAAGAGCAATTGCCCTAGAAAGGAAGCCTTTGTCAAGAGATTCACTAATCCTGTGGGATATAACCGTCAGCACATCTGCGGTAGATCTTGCAGAGCGGAAACCATATTGTGTGTCACTAAGAAGGTTGTTTCTGCTGAGGTGGTTGACTATTTCTCTATTTAATATTGATTCCAGTAACTTACTCATAACACAGAGAAGACTTATTGGTCTGTATTGAGAGGGAGATGACTTATCACCTGAATTCTTAAATACAGGGCAAACTGATGAGGTCTTCCAGGGGGTCGGAAAGCACTTCTCCTTAAGGCAGCGCTTAAATAGTTTCGTAAGTATGGGAGCAAGTTCTGGTTGAAGCTTTTTTAACACTATAATTGGGATGCCATCAGGGCCAGTTGCTTTACTGGAATCTAGGTTTTTTATTAGCTTGGCGACCTCATGCACGGATATTTGTATATTACCTAGCTTGTTCTGTGTTATAGGAGGAAATATGGGGAGTTGATGGCCTTCGTCGCATAGGGTAGAATTAGCTGCAAAGTTCTTTGCAAATAGTTTGGCCTTGTCTGACGCTGACGAGATAACCTCTGGTCCATTGATAATGGTTGGGATAGAACGCACACTTCTGTTCAGGATCCTATTTGTTATTTGCCAAAACTGGTGGGAACCAAGCCGCTGATCAGCTACCTTGGATTTAACAGACTGGGCATATAGCTCTCTTGCATTTTTTATTACTCTTTTACAGTGGTTGCTGGCAGTCCTGAAAGCAGCTTTAGTCTCAGTGCATCTATTACGTTGGTAGTTATGGAAAAAGTGATTTCTGTGCGCGATAGCAGCAGCACATTCTGGGGAGAACCATGGCTGGCTGTTAGGTTTTTGTTGGAATTCTTTTGATGGTATGAATTGGTCTATGCCTACAATTAACCATTCGGTCAGATCTGATACTATAGAGGACACTTCCTTTTTAAACATTACTATGTAGAAAAATGAATTAGGTCGCTCGTTTTACTGGCAACACCCATGTCTTCGTAGCTCTTCAACCTTTTTAGTTAAAAAATTAGGGGACTATACTTTTGAAACTAACCTGATAGATATGTGAAAACGGATATCATATCTGAAATGAGCATTCCCATTTACGTTTGAATATTTATTGTGGTTTTCGTCGCAATTCTTTTATGAACACGTGCCATGCATCAAAACTTACAACCTGGCTGATCTTACCTCGTATATACACGAAAGTATATATGATTATCTGATCGCATAATCGATTGCGCAACAGACAATACGAATATATTTCGTTATCATTGCTAATTAAGGTCTTCCGCCTGAGCACATCCAACACATCTTGACAACGAATCATTTTACACGACTCGTTAGCATCTTTCTCGAGTGAAATGGACAGGTCGCATTTACGATCTTTGGAAAAAAAAAAGATCTATAAACAGCTGTTATATATAGATTAAACAATCAATCAATCAATCAATCAATCAATCAGTTTGATTGTTCTATAATTCGTTAATCGTCCAATAATTTTTAGGGGGTGCCAATGGCATAATGAGCAATGAAATCAACAAGTCGGCCAAGTTCCAACCTCTGTCCCATCGCCGTAACGTCGCATCCTTTTGCAAGTTTTACAAGTACTGTAATGGAATGTGCTCTAATGAACTCATAGCAAATACGCCCCTGTCGACGTACATACTCTTAGCTAATATGACAAGCAACAAAATCTCACCCCTTTACTGTTGAGGTCATTATATGTTGGAAAGCCTCTTACCTTTTACTGTAATAGTTTTTTTTCCTTCGAACTGCTAAACTTTGGGATTCCTTCCCTGTTTCCCGCTTCCTTGACTGTCCTAACCTGTAGAAGTTTAAATGTATTGTGACTAGACATCTCACTGCTCAACCTCAGACAGCCCACTGTTAGACACGATCCTAAATAGTAGTCTCTTATGTTCCAATTGGCAATATGCCTTGTTTGTGGTGAAAGAGTGTATAAACAGAGTAGTTCAAGTTCTATGATTGGAGGACGAGTACAACAAACGCAGGTTAACTAACTAGTGTATGAAACGAATATATTATACACCCGTCTCATCAGCATATTTATGCAAAAAAAAAAAAAAAATTGGAAAATTACAACCAGCTCTGAAAATATACGAGGATCGCTCCAAAAGTAAAGCTTATTACTTTTTTTTAACTAAAAAAATTGAAGAGTCACGAAGACAAGTGTAGTACTTAAAAACAATCATGTGGTAGTCAGTTAGAGAGTAGCCTTGTGGTATTGCGTTCCATAGACGGGTAGTTCTTGGAAATATGCACTCGGTAGTAAGAAATTAATTTTAACTAAAAAAAATTGAAGAGCTACGAAGACAGGTGTAGTACCATTAAAACGAGCGACCTTTGTGTTTAAGAATTTATTTTCCTACCTAGTCACCACCATTCTCAGTGTATTTTTTTCTGGAAGTCAATGGTGCACTTCTGCTGCTGACGCACACCCATTACAAGGTTTTCTTTCTTAGAGTCGCACACCGTAAACATCTGCAACAAAGAGAACAAAATTTCGGATTATGAATGCATAACGATAAAATTTGCAATCCTATTTGACCCATTCAGGCGGAATAAAAATAGGAGGCATTACGTTTGGAGCACCCCTCTTACAAACAACATTTAAAAACAAACGTTCTAATACAAATCCGGTCTTGTGTATGCCCTTTTGTTTTTTAGTCAATTTATATACTACTGAGTCACTGTTTATCAAGCCCTCAAAAGCCACTCGAGGATAAGAATTAATGGATTTGTCTTGTCGATGATAAGGAAACATCTTGACGATTGACGACAATGGTTGTAAACTGAACAGAATTTGATTATTTAAGAGAACAGCTTAACAAGAATTTGTTAACATTGGACTTAAAAACGATCATGTGGTAGTCAGCTAGGGAGCAGCCTCGTGGCATTGCGTTCCATAGACGGGTAGTTCATGGAAATATGCACTCGGTAGTAAAAAATGAATTTGAGAGCTTTGGGGTGTGTGAAGTAAGCGTATTGTTGCCATTACTCCCAAATCTCCACTGACCCGGAGTTATAGTATACGTCAGATTCCCATTCACGCATAATTTGTCCTGGACACGATATCAAATAGTCTCCGACACGCCCAGGAAATATATTTGCTATTACAACGTCCTACCATTCCAAAATTAATTTTTCCCAGCCGTTTCTATCTTTTTTTTTCTCTAACCCATTTCTTAATACTGAAGCCCTCCTTCTCAACCGATCTGTGTATGACATTACGCTGTAAACAGTGGTGAGACCCTACGGGGCAGGGAGTTATCCCTTAGTTATCATCATCCCCATGTCCACTAATTCTATGTGATAGTTCTTACCAGGGATCAATGTATGAGTAAAATAGAAACTGTCGTTTATATATAACTTGTGTTGACGCAATCGTATACAGCGAATAGTTTAAAATGTAAATCTGACTTGAGAAAAAGCTGTGCTTGATCTTTATATAAGAAGGGTGATCTGTGGGCATGTATATATTTTTGTATGCCCAGATAAATGTCCAAAATATACTAAGCAAAGACCCAGAAAGTTTATACATTCCTGATCTGCCTTTTCCCATATGTATACTATCTAAATTTTAGAAATAATATTCATTATTTGAGGGGCAAATCGGCACTTATATAATTTAATGTTATTAGGACGTACACACATCTCTTAATGTAAAGAGAATTAACTCTTTTTTTTTTTTACGTCGATTCGAGTTATGTTGGTGCGTATATCCAGAGAGAGGAATAGGCTGGACAAAGAAGATAGAGAGCGTAAGGACGTAAAAGGGGAAAACGGAGGAGGTGGAAAGAGAGAGAGAGAGAGAGAGAGAGAGAGAGAGAGAGAGAGAGAGAGAGAGAGAGAGACAGACAGACAGACAGACAGACAGACAGACAGAGAGAAAGAGAAAGAGAAAGAGAAAGGGTAGAAGTTATGTTACACTGTTGCCCTGGGCAATGCCGTGTAGCTCTTTTAATTTTTTTTTATATATATAATAGACGTGTACAAAACAAAATAATATCAATTAACCGTATGCAACACATAAAATAATCAAACGATAGTTTACATGTAAAATCCAATAACCAACTAATATATTTACTCTCTCTCTCTCTCCCATTCTTTCTATCTATCTATTTATCTATGTGAAAATAGATATCATATCTGAAATTAGCATTTCCATTTAGGTTTGAATATTTATTCCATTTAGGTTTGAATATTTATTCGCAATACTTTTATGAACACGTGTCATACTGCAAAGCTTACGACCGGGCTGATCCTATCTTGTATATACAAAAGTATATTTGGTTTAAATGATTATCTGATCACATAATCGATTGCGCAACAGACAATACGAATACATTTCGTTATCATTGCTAATTAAGGTCTTCCGCCTGATAACGTCCAACATTTCTGGAAACTAAATCGTTTGACACGACACGCTAGCGTATTTCTGGAGTGAAACAGACAGGTCACGTCCATAATCTTTGGAAACAAAAAACAGCTGTTAGATATCAATTAAAAATTAAGTTCGACTGTTCTATCATTAATCGATTAATCGATTAGCATTTTTAGGAGATGACAATGACAAAAGGAACAATGAAATCGACAGATTGAGTTTGGATTATAGAGCAGAAGTCTTATATGATTGCCGAACGATTTTTTAATTTAACATCGCTGTAAAAACGTACGAACGGATCAACAATTCCCCCAATCTTTGTAGAAAATAGAAGTTCGACTCCAATGACTTGCTTATAATAGGAATCGCCTATCGGCACTGGTAAACCTAAAAACAAAAATGTCATGTTATAGTTATCGATAAATTAAAAGTGTTTTGGAAAATAGCAACTTGTGTTGACGCAATCGTATACAGCGAATAGTTTAAAATGTAAATCTGACTTGAGAAAAAGCTGTGCTTGATCTTTATATAGGGATTTGTTTTTAATTCCATCTACATTAAAAAGGTAGATAGATATTTAGAGAGAAGTGGTGAACAAGAGAGAGAGAGAGAGAGAGAGAGAGAGGGGGGGGGTAGGCGATAGATAGATAAATAAATAGATAGATAGATAGATAGAAAGAAAGATAGATAGATAGATAGAGAGAGAGAGAGAGAGAGAGAGAGAGACCACACACGCACACACTTTCACTATGTGTCTTATTTTCTTATCAATAAATTTAAACATCATATTAGATAACGTTCGAATCGATAATATTTAATTGATTTATAAACGTAATTTTATTTTCTGAAATTCTTAGACATTACGTAGGGTCGTAATAAACTTGATATAGCGAGAAAAAGCAAATAAATAAATAAAAATAAAAATAAAAAGATTATACGTATGTGATGTAATGACATAATCTCTGGTCTTATGGCGACTAGATTGTAAAGTGATTTTTATGGACGTTAAAAAGCAAATGACTTTAATTGCGACCCCCTTTTTCCTCCGCCTCCTTGGGAATCGCTTTCCTCTTCATTCCCCTAATCAAGTAAGTTTTCACAGGAACGTGTTAATTCAAAGTATTTTGAATTAATAGAAAACCGTTTCAAACCTCAAAAGCAACACATCTATGTGAAAATAATAAACCAGTGCGAACTTGGAAACTCTTATAATAAAATCAATTTTCTCCAGAATTCTCAAGTCGGCCGCACTTTGAACGTGCCTCCAAAATTCTCAAACCAGCCACAATATCGAAGAACCGCAATAACGTATGATCAACACCCCCTCGTGACTGGAGAGGTCAGGTGGAAGGGACAATGAGTCACATACCAGCTTTCTTCATCTCACGCACATATTTATACGTACTAGCGACAGCCAGCCGAGCAGAAACGAATTTCTACTCACAGCTATACACATACTAACAAGAATAAGGTAAATCAACGCACACTCATACACAACGCCACACTGCCAAATATTACGATTCGTATATTACTTACACACGCATACTCACTCAGTGACACATTTCTAAGACTTGTGACTACTAACTAAACTTTCTTTACCTTTCCTTCTCACGCCTCGCTGTTAATGCCTTTCAACTTTCTTCTACGTAATCATTAGGGCTATGACAACAGCATATTCTTTTTATTGTTTTGACTCTCGAGTATATATCCGACACAGTTAGACCGGAATAATATATCTCGGCGGTCTCGGTTAGACACAGTTAATCAACCGAGAACTACACCACTATATATAAAAGCATACAAGATATGAATGGATACACACTCAAAGAGTCAAAACAATGAAAAGAATATGCTGTTGTCATAGCCCTAGTAATAATGCATCAAATGAAACTTTTATAATGACGTCAGAAGACCTGGTGTTATCAATTGGGCTTTTCCAATTATAACGTAATAAACATACAAGTGTCATTCATTTGTCACGTAACAAATTCATGAATGAAATGTCATAATTTATTGAAAAGCTTGTTTATATTTTTAGTACGCACATTTTTTTTTTTTTAATTCTTTTTAAAAGAGAGGATTTTGTTTTGTTCAGTTTGTGTGTTTAAGAGGGACTTGGAGATGGTTTAAAAAATTTTTTTTTTATCAACAAAAAGGTGTTCTTTCCATAATTGCACATTGGTCGACTTCTTTCATAATTAGATACAGGAGGTTTATAAAAGAAGGCGGAGGATGAGTCAGCTACTTAATAATAATTCGGTTTTTGTGTTGCGGTAAATGAAAATCTTTTTTTATTTTTTATTTTTTATTTTTTAATCAACAATGAGGATTTATTGTTAAAAATAAACAAATAAAAAAAACCCCAAACAAATGAAAATCTGTTTCATTCTTTTTTTTTTTTTTTCTTAAAATCAAAGGAAAGGTTTATGACTTTTTGATATGAGAGTTGATAATTTTGTTTTTGTTTTTATTTGGGAGTCACCACGTATCAGGGCCCGAAGGCCACTCGAGGATAAGGGTTTATGAATGTAAGGTTGTAGTGTAGTAATCATTCAAGGTGTAAATTGGGTAGAATTATCAATTCAGAAGCAATATTATCATTATAAGATCGTTTGAATGAAGGAAGGAAATAATAGAGTACCTATTTACAATGCCTCCCCACGGGATAGAGTTAGACACCAGGATCGTTTTTTAACGTGGAGAAAAGGTACAAAAATAAAAATTGTCTCAGTCGTGAAGGATTTCTTCTCCACTGAAAGAGAACGAGAAATGGAAGTGCCACATCTGAAGAACAGATACTACACTTTGAGGTATTTTGGCCAAGATCAAAGTGTAGTATCTGTTCCGGCAGATACTGCAAGCAAAGACCAGATGTGAGGGCAACCCCACATACCTGACCTTTAACCAGCTCCCATTTCCCACCTCTCGGGAGCTGGTCCCCTTTTCCCCTTCCCCCTCCCTTCACTCCTTACATTAAAAATTGGCTTGTGCCTAATTTGCTCGGTGGGGGAGCAAATAAATACCTACTGCAAGCAAAGACCATATGTGGGGGCAACCCCACATATAAGACCTTGGTCAATGTAGGGGCAACCCTTCATACCAATTGTCATTATCCAGCTCCCCTACTCCCCGTAAGACATTTACGCCAAAAACTCATCGTCCTACCACAATTGCAAACAACTCTCCCTTCTTCCTCTGTATATCTAGAATCCGGCGGCATTTTATGAACAGAAATCCTTTCGCAAGGGTTTTCAATAACCACTTAACCACCGTCAGTCATGTTGGGTACGTCGTTATGTATCGTATTCTTTTTTTTTTTTTTTTTTACTCTTTTCTTCAATTTTATAAATCTACTAGCCTGAGTGCCCGGCGTTGCCCGGGTGTTTGGAGGTGTGTGTTGAGCAAAATAAATAAATAGATAAATAAAAATAAGTTCTAGTAGGCAGGTAGGCTCGAACCCGTGACGCGAAGGCGGAAAAAAGTGGAGGTATGTGTGAGGGTATTGGTTGAGCAACCCCCCCAAAAAAGAAATAAAAAGACGGAAAATTGCGAACGCAAAAAAAAAAAAAGTAGCAGCAGGCAGGCTCGAACCCGTACCGCGAAAGAGGAAAAGAAAGTGAAAAAAAAAAAAAAAAGGAAAAAGAAAAAATGTGATGCGTGACGCCCATTGCCAAATCGGAAGTGACGTAGATTCAAATTAAGGCTAGACAATCGAAAAGCGCCGATGACTTTCGAAAATATCGGCGAAAAAAGCGACTCCTCCTCGTAAAAGAAGTGCCCAGTTGAGGGTGAAGAAATTAATGTTTTTTTACCAATTTTTCGATATTTGTTGTTTAAAGGGTCAAGCTTCAAAGTGATATCGATCTCATGAAAATCCGTCGCCTCTGGCGAAAGTTTTTTTCGATACATACATACATACATACATACATACATACATACATTTAAACAGACAGGTGAGATTTATATTATAGAAGAAGTTTAGTTGGAAATATAGTCGTTTTATGAATACGTTTATTTGAATTATTTGTAATCTGAACCAAACACCCACTAAATAATATGAACTGATTTAAGCAAGCGTAATGAAAGCAAAACACACGAACACTCCTTCGTGGCTTTGTGCCAAATCTGATTTCTTTTTGTATATTTAGATTAGGAACGTGCTGTTATCGTAGATCTTTGGCGGACTCTATCGGTTGGGTTAAGTCGGCGAACTTTATATTAATGCGCGGTCATCTTGGATATCCGGCAAGGTTTTATTTACTGGCCTACTCGAGAAGTTTGAATGTGACACAAGGCCAAGCTTAATCTGGCGTGGCTATTATTGAACGCCACAATTGCACTTCTTATAACCCTATAGCGCCCAGTAATGACCACTAATCGAATTTATGTACTTTCAAGTCAGCAGCCTGAAATTGATTATATTTATTTTTTATAATGATATTTCTTTATAGAGAGCTTATTTGGCATTATCATTGGTGTGTTAATATGACTCAGCCGAGTCATGTCAAACATTTAGGAAAAAAATAATACGTTATGTAGTATGAGGTATCAAAATAGCGAATTGATGGAGACCACTAGATTAACGCATCAAACGAGTCGGAACAAAGGAAGTAAGGAATAAACAAGACAATTCTGAAGAACACATGACATAATAGCATTTAGAGAAAAGACTGAGACTAACAACATCACGTCTGTAAGAGAGAGGTTCCAGAAAAACAGGAAGGGTGAGGTCAATCAAATTGCATATGCTTAAGCACTCAACATTATAAGGAGAAATAAAATAATTCTCATAAAGGGTTGCACCCTTTCTTGCACTCCGGTGAAGCAACTAATAAAAAAGAAGCCTTTAAGTCGCCCTTGACTACAGTCTATCACTTTACTTCTTACTTTTTTTTTTATAGAGAAGTTATTAGGAAGGAGGATAATTAGAAGTTTGAAGATTATTTTCTAAATCACTAACAGATGACAAAATTGATACCACGAAGCATATTCTAAACATCGCTTCTAATATTACAGATACTTTTGCAAGACGAATCAATGGGTGATAATGATGTGGTTGGCACAAAAAGGCCAGACGTGTTAAAGCGTAAGAGACTGTGTGCACCTAGCATCAAGTGGAAGTTTCACGAATAGATCTTTTTTCATAAAAACTTGCCGTTTGTGGAACACGTTACCACAGGCCTGCTTCCCTACAGATAACAACGTGGTTATCTTCAAATTCAATATCAACAGATTCCCGCTACAAATCTTTATTCCTCACATTGTGTGAGCGATGTTTCTGACTACCGTGCGTACCTTTTCTTTTTTTTTATCTTGAAGTAGTAATTTTATCTCCTTAAATCAAGTGGCTTCATGCCTTGTCTGGAGCGATTTCTATAAAAATCAATAAATTCATATGACAGTTTAGTTAGAAGTATTGCTGTATTATTGTATATGAATCGAAAATGTTTTAGGAATTATTTGGTGTCTGCGGCAAAGTCTATGTGAATAACGCGAACTGATTTAAGCTTCCCTGTCGAGTACACCATGGTCGTCTTTAAATTCAATATCCAAAGATTCCTATTATGAACCGTCCCCACAAGTATCTGAACTTGGACCATCCTAGCAAACATTCTCAGGCCTCTCGCATATCAGTCGACAATCATTTTATCTTATTAACATTGTTCCCGTTTGTGGAACACTTAATCACGGAACTGCTTCTCAGATTACAACATGGTCGTCTTCAAATCCAATATTCATATATTCTTGTAACAAATCGTCCCTACAAGTATCCGGACTTGGTCCATTCCAGCAAACATTCTCGGTAAGTTTATTTCTCAACTCTACAAAACCATCATTCGCTCATGTATGGAATATTTGCTGCAACATCTGGGCTGGTACATTTGCCATTAGTCGCTCTCCTTTAGAAAGGGCCAAAAAAGTGTCCCCCAATTTAATAGGTCCTGCCCTAACAATCAATCTCCAGCCCTATTTTATCCTCGGAATGTTGCATCTCTATGACTGTTTTATAAATACTTTAATAGAATGTGCTCCGACGAACTCGTAGCACTCCTCCTTGACATAAATATCCCCGACTAACACAACAAGCAGCAAAATACTACCCCTTCACCGTTGAGATCCCTATACGTCGGAAAGCATTATACTCTAATAGTTTCTTCCTTCGAACTACTAGATTTTGGAATTCACCCCCTGTTTTCTGCTTTCCTGACTGCACTAATATGTAGAAATTTAAATGTAATGTGAACAAACATCTCGCTGCTTAACTCCTTATATAGTGCCCCTGTAAAATAGCCCCTTATGTCCAAATTGCAATATTCCTTGTTTAGGATGAATAAGAATTAAAAAAAACCCAAAAAACTGACAATCATTCCACGTTATTAACATGTACTTTCGAGTGGCCTTAGGCCTTGATAAGTAATTATCCATTAAAAAAAGGAGAAAATATTCAGTTTCCAAGGAATAATCTGTGTGAAAAGATATATTTTGCAATTAACTATAACACAACGCCCTCTTTTTATTCAAGACAAAATGTCAGTGTCACGTATGTCTCCAACAGAGTTAATGGCCAGTAAAATAAAATCTCTGATTGATAGACTGCTGCCTGAAAAAATAAATGGACAACCCCCCCCCAAAAAAAAACCCCCAACAAACAAAACAACAATAACAAAAAAAACAACAGATTACCAATATTAGGTAAATACTCGCAGGACTCCGTGGAAATTCTACGGTGTTTTTCTACATCAATCTGTAAAATTTAGCGTTAATTGGGACTGACGGTGACTAAGAGTGATAATCTGGGTATTCCAAGTTCGAATACAGTTCATTCCATAGACACATTTTCATGTAACCCACGCTATTTTTGTATCTAGCCTCCTGAAGAGGAGGCTATGCATACACAAACGCACAAAAAGATCACGTGGATAACTTTCGCGATCATGTGCGAAGCGTGACGGACGCCCGAGAAAACGATCACGTGAGTGACGTCACAGTTGCAAAGAGAGAATGAGGAAATAAATGTTGAAATGTTTGTCAGTGTCAATATTATTAAGATGAAATAGCTCTTTTTTTTCGTAAAATTAATTTTCATTGCCGGCTAAATATTCATTAAATAACACGAATATGCCTATTCTTTCTTTACGTCTGTCTTCCTTTTTATTTATTTAAAGTTGGAGCAATTTCATTCCTTTTTAGACAGTGATAAATATTCACCGTCTTCTTTCCAGTTTAAAACCAATGTCACCATTAAAACCAATGTCACCATTAAATACGAATTTCGTTAAAATTGTACTTTTTTAGTTCATGGGAACAGACACTTTGGTTTTAAAATAACTAAATTTCCACGCTACGATATTTCAAAGTTTTTTTTTTTTTTTTAATTTTTTAAGGACATTCTTTGGTCCTTTTTCTTTTTGAAAAAGAGATATTTTTTCGAAATATTAAGACCTTCACCATTCCGGTTATATCAAACAGTAAGTTCATATTTACTGATTTGTATTGTGATTATCTTTAAAAATAAATGGATTTACGACGTTAAAAAATAAAAAGTTTTGTTCATACATCACGCGAATACAACAGCCGGCTCCCTGCATTGCTATAGCCTTCTTATACTCTTCCATAACTAATTTTAAAATTAGTGAATCAGAATTATTTACCTTAGCGATATCAGATTAAGTATCAATGACCATCGGATTAGAAGATCCCAATCTTTTTAAAACAGAGATGGAGGGTTGCGTACAAACATGAAATTGCTATAACGTATTAAGTAAATTCTTATTAGCTGGTATCAGTTGTCAATGCCGCTGGTAAAATGGTTGTATCATTCTACTCCCCCAGAAGGTATCTAACTCCCCAATTCATTCCTTTACATTTATAAGAGATTAAAAATTCCCAAAATGGAGTACTGTTGTCACATTTGGGGACGAGCTATTAAGAGTATTCTTTCTTGCCTTGACATCATTAAAAACCGGCTTCGAAATCTAATGGGAGAAACTCTCTTCTCCACTCTATTTCTTGTTTATCACAGAAGAGACGTAACAAAACTATCTATGCTCTATCGTTACTTTCATAGCAGGTGCTCGACTGAACTTCTATCCATGATCTCATACAACATTCGCAACAGACACTCATTTAATTACAACAATTGCCAAAAATTTCCATTATTATCTATCTGCGCCTAAAGCTAAACATAACATTCATGAGCAAAATTACTTCTCTTTAGAAATGCCCATCTGTGAAACATTACCGCATGACTGCCACGCAGCTGACTATGACATGACCATTTTCAAATCTAAACAAGTTCTTTTGAGCCGTCCATTTAAATAAACAAACATTACTCAAGTTCTGTCTTACTAGCCACCTTTATCCTCCAGTGGTCTTTGGGCCTTGATAAGCGGCGAATCCCCATAGTAAAAAAAGCATAGTACAACTTTGTTGACCGGTTTAATTCTGTTAGAATTTTTGCAGGAGGGATCAGGTGAAAGTTGCCAACATCCCTAAGTTAAAGTATTACCATGCAACAGATTGGATTCGAACTTTGTAAACATTTATTAACAAATTATCGGTCGAAGAAAGGTTTGCCTACACATACAACGAACAGATTGCAATTATGGAAAATCATCGTTCTAAAATATAACTACTCCCATCTTCAAAGATCAATAATTCGGACGGGTTGTTTAAATTAATACTCAACTCTGTTGAACCCTTTGAGTGCACAGTAATCTCTCTCTCTCTCTCTCTCTCTCTCTCTCTCTCTCTACACCCGAAAGTTGAATTATAGCGTAATAAACACACCAAGTGTCAGTTATTTGTCACATGACAACTCGTTGTGCACTATAGCAAAAGAATTTCCAGTGACACTCAAAGAAATGAAGACAATGACGATGAATGATGATTTTTTGAAAATCTAGCAGGCCGCCCGGCGTTGCCCGGTCGTAAAATACGCATAAAATATCATATTTTAATTAATGCAGAATTCTTATTTACTTGACACGATCATTAAAGATGTTTTCAAACCTACTTATTCTTAACATAATTAATCTGTCATTTGAAAGATTCACGCATTCGCATTTGTGAAACAGCTGACAAACGGATAAAAATCCGATGAACCCCTCCCCCCACGTACCAAATTTAAAATTTTAACCACTTAGCAGCCCGTTTTCTCGGATGAAAACCGATTAAAAAGTTTTCCACATGCCTGAATACACTATGTACTAAATTTCAAGTCTGTAAATCAAAAATTCTTTGAGTATATAGGTTGAGAGTTGTCTTCACATACACGTCCTCACTTATATATATATATATATATATATATATAAATGAGGACGTGTATGTGAAGACAACTCTCAACCTATATACTCAAAGAATTTTTGATTTACAGACTTGAAATATATATATATATATATATATATATATATATATATATATATATATATATATATATAATAAACTTGAAGTAATATATTACATTGCTTTTAGTTCTCGAATTCAAAGTGTGCGTGGTTCTCGTCCTGGGAAAGCTCCATGACTTGACAAGCTTCTGGGACTGACCTTCACTGCTAATCTGAAATGGAATACATACATCAAATCTGTGGCCAAGTTCGCTAGAAAAATGGTTGGATCACTCAACCGCTCCAGTAGGCTGACTCAATCCTTTATCTATATAAGAGCCAAGTGTGTCCTAAAATGCAGTACTGCTGCCACATCTGGCCAGGAGCTGCTCGGTGCGCCCTATCTAGCCTTGATAAAGTTCCAAATCGGCCCCGAAATCTCGTAGGTGATGCCCTTTTCTCTTCTTTGCAACTTATTTTCCACAGAAGAGACGCTGTAAGCCTATCTCTATTCTATAGTGTAACCCGAATATAAGAGACCCAAATATAAGAAAAGCAGATATAAGAGAGATTTTCTCTGGTCTCAAATTAGAGACCGTGTTAATGTACAGTGTAACCCGGATATAAGGACCCCCGGATATAAGTGTAACCCAAATATAAGAAAACGTGCCCCCCTAAGAAGTCTCTTATATCCGGATTACACTGTATTAACAACAGTACCCAATGACGGTAAAAATCTCACACTTCACCACGGCAAGTGCAAGAGGCTGTAACAGCCAACCCTTTTCCATGGATTTATCGTATAAATGGAAAACAATACAGCCAATACTACGAAGAAACTTAATTTAACTACTACTACCGATAGCTCGTCAAATCATTGCTCTTATTTATCTACCTCCCTACGAGGGCTGTATGTGTTAACAAGTTGGAGCTTACTGTAAGGTGCTATCCATATTAAGCGCAATAAGTGTGCTAATGGCCGTGTGGCGTTCGGCAATGCCCACTGATCAAGCAACTTGACACTGGAGTAAAAATAATTATTCCAAATTGTTACTGCCTTTCAACTTTCTTCTACGTAGCCATATATCAAATGAGACTCTTACAATGACGTCAGAAGATCTGGCATTATCAATTGGGCTTTTCCAATTATAACGTAATAAACATACCAAGTGTCAGCTATTTGTCACATGACAAAGTCATAAATGAAATGTCATGATTTATTGAATCTCTTAATTATATTTAGTACGCATATTTTTTTCTACTATTTAAATAAAAGGATTTTGATTCGTTCAGTTTGTGTGTTTACGGGTCAGGGTGCTTGAAGATGTTATTTATTAAAACTCGTTATTTTTCTCCAATTTACACATCGTTCGACTTTTCCTTCTTCCGCAATTAGATTAAGGAGGATTAAGAAAAGAAGGTGATGGATTAGTCAGCTACTTAATCCTAATTCGGTTTTGTGTTTGTGAAGGATGAAAATGGTTAATTCTTTTCAAATCAATGCCAGGGATTTATGCAAAAAAAAAAAAAAAAAAAAAAAAAAAGGAAAGGCACAACAATCGAGGTCTTTTAATGCTATTTAATTCATCGCTTAATTTTGCCGAATGTTTTATTATTTCGTCGTTAGTTTAAAGCAATAACTCATTTTCCAGTTCACTGTTTTCGGGAAAGTTATGCGTAAAACTGTTTAACAGGGCGCGGAGGCGCATATAGCAAATGCGTACGAAATGCGAAATGACGTCATTGTAAGGAGAAAAGACTATAAAAAGAAGGACGATCAAGTGAAAGAAAACGATCACGTTAAAGACGCGGGTGATGTCCCGACCGTAAGGAGAAGTCCTGCGTGGCGAGAAAATGAGGAAATAAGTAATAATTTTTTGAAAAATCTTTATAATATAATTAATTAGTAATCATATATATATATATATATATATATATATATATATATATATATATATATATAACTACTTCATTTACTCACATAAAATTAATATACGAAAGTATAAATTTATGCGTAAACTTTAAGTATTTACTTCAAAAGTGCTCAATACGTAGGTAGAGCTAATTAGTTAGTTATAAAATATATATGGCGATTAAGCTACACTGAATATTCCGCGTTTGATCCACTCTAGGATTCTTCAGGCTTATGCGCATAAGCCTGAAGAATCCTAGAGTGGATGAAAAGCAAAATATTCAGTGTAGCTTAATCGCCATATATATTTTATAACTAACTAACTAACTAACTAACTAACTAACTAACTAACTAACTATATATATATATATATATATATATATATATATATATATATATATATATATATATATATATATATATATATATATATAAATGGTTCTCGTCTTGAGGAAGCTCTATGTCTTGACAAGCTTCTGGGACTGACCTTCACTCCTGATCTGAAATGGAACACATACATCAAATCTGTTGCCAATATCGCTAGAAAAATGGTTGGATCACTCTACCACTCCAGTAGGTATCTCACGAATGATGTAATCTTCTATCTGTATAAGAGCCAGATCGTCCTAAAATGAAGTAATGTTTCCGCATCTGGGCAGGAGCTGCTCAATGCCCTATCTAGCTTTTTTTACACAGGAAACACCACTTATCAAGGCCTAGAGGCCACCTGAGGATAAGGGTTAATGAGTATAAATTAGTCAATGTGATTATAGCGTAGTAAGCATAAGTAATGGGAATTTTGTAAATTGGATTCCTTAGGGGGACGGTTCATCAAGAACTTGTTTACATTGGACTTGAAGACAATCAAATTGTAGTCAGCTGGAAAGCAGACTATTGGAAGAGAGTTCCACAGGCGTGCAGTTCTAAGAAAGAAGCTTTGTTCATGGAATCTACATTTAGGTTTAGGCACAGATGGGAAATTATTGATAGTGGTTTTTGACCAGACGAGCGTTTGATAGAGTTCAAAATCGGCTCCGAAACCTCGTAGGCGATGCCCTTTTCTCTTTCTTGCAACTTTTCACAGAAAAGACGCTGCAAGACAGTTTCTATTCCATCATTATTTTCATAGCAAGTGCTCGACTGAACTCCAAAATAAAATAAAATAAAAACAGAAACCGTTTTTATTTTATTTTATTCACAAATTGAAGTTATTTTGGAGTGGAATTTGAAACTCATATATTATTATTATATAAAAATATTAAATAAATATATGAAAAAATTATATGTTTATTAATAAATAGATTCACTGGACTCAAATAATAATTTATTTACCGGACTCATTATATAAACAAAGAAGAAACCAGGAAAGTATGCTTACTTCGGACTGTTACCCTGTGCCGTGGATTACTCAAAATACAGATTGGATCTCATTACCTCACTGCTACCAAAGACTTTCACTTCGGATTTTATCCTACAAATTGGATGTGAAATTCAATATCCTTTTCATTATCTTCCCTTACTCTATGATATTTAAATACTTAAAAAACTTTTAATTGTGATTTTCCATGTCTTACTGGTTTTAGCAAATAAGGTGTAAACCATCATAATCATTTGCTAATATTTTCTCCTCTGAAGAGATGGAAGAAATCGAAACCCTATAGGATAAGGAGATATAATATTTCAAATGTATTCTTTGTCTTACATATAATAATAAAAACATTTTGACTGGAAATTTACCATTTTATGTCATAAATTTTAAATTTATTGAATTACTGAAATTTCATTTATTTGCTCTATCTTGTATATTGAGCAATTTTTATTTAGATGGGATTGTCCTTGTAGAATATTACTGCCAATAATATTTTGTAAGAGCTATAATAACAGGTTTCCATACCAGTTGATTTGTTGGATAACTTTATTCTGAATAATAATTATTATAGTAAAAAAATAATTATATATATATATATATATATATATATATATATATGAATATAAATATATGTATATAATTAATTATTAAATACCTACAGACACTCGTGTTTTATCCTTTCGGGAATCATCAGTGCAAGATGTCACGATTAACACCGGTCGATATATTCGAACCCGGCAACAGAAGCCATCTCTCGCTTAATTAGCAAGGACCTAATCCACTCGGTCACCATTAACCGCAAAAAATACTGTTGAAATTTAAACTTATTTTTTAAAATGTTTTATTAACGCCTGTTAGAGTGGTTTAATCATTATATGATGATCCGCACATAAGAGCTAAATTGACCGACTTTTTATTTCAACTGAAAGTGCTCAACGATAAGAAACAAGTTTCTTAAAGGGGCTCACACACACACACACACACACACACACACACACACACACACACACACACATATATATATATATATATATATATATATATATATATATATATATATATATATATATATAAGGGGCGCGGTACAGACAGTGCAGAATCGTAAAAATTTCCGGGTTGGTATCTGGGGGCGCGTTTAATTCACTGGGGGCGATATCCCCCCGAAAAAAAAAACTCGCCAGGCGGTTAGGTGACAAAGCGGTACTGTAATGGTGTACCTGCAATCTGCTACAAGATACGTTCTTGAACCTGCATGCCAAGCACATCTTTACCGTAGCGAATGGTGAAGTATGTGCGACACGAAGTTGCGCCTCGTGGATCACCTAAAACATTTCGTAGCTGGAGCTGACCTAATCCTAATGAGCAAAAATGCACTCTCATATCCGAGTTCTGTCAATGAAGGCGATAATTTCTACCTATATAATATTCTGCTTGTTTTTTTCCTTAGTCAGTCTGTACGTTAACCTTTGAAAAAAGCCAAATACAATTTTTTGAAGGCAAAACTGCTTCAACAAAGACCAAATTCGCAAAATTTGGCTTTAAAAAGGCCACTCTAACAATCAAATATTAGAATCAGCTTACTTTTATATAACTTACAGTTTCTACTATTTTTAATTTAGAAATACAAAGTTCCTCATGAAATATTAGATTAGTCACCTCAAAGAAAAGATAAGAAAGAAATATTTTAACACAACTGCTAAACATTTGTTCACAGAAAATAACACATTAGTTCTAACCAGAAGTATTCCATGGTAAATCTTACATTACAATACACTTTTGGATTTATGTAAATTTTCTTATTATATGCCAAACAAAATGAATATTAGAATAAATACGCATATATGTAGTAATAAAAATTATAAAAACATAGGAAAGAATAAATAATAGAAAAAATTGGAAATTAAGACTAACATAAAAAATACGAAAATAAGGTTTAAAACAAGAATTTTGGTTTGCATGGTACCAAAGATGGCCGATCTGTAACAACGTGTGAATGGAATTTCTTTTTCCCAAACGAAGGTACTAGGTTTATCATGTACAAAATTAACTTTTTGTTGGTAACATCGGATGGAAATCACATCTGACGAGTTAACGAGAAAGAAAATTTCTATGAAAACATAAAATCATAGAATTGCCATCCCATTAACACAACGGCTGTAATGAAGAGATCCAGGATGAAATGAACAAGAGTTATATAAAAGAAAAAATGTAAGTCTTTGAATTTCAACAATATTTTTACCATATATATATATATATATATATATATATATATATATATATATAATTTCATGTATACACAATAGACAATATAAAGGGTGGAACGATAAAATTGTCGCCCTAGAAAAGACGATAAGATTCCATTTCCATTTGATGAAAATCAGTTTTCTTTTTTTTTTGCCGACCATTTATTAGTTGGCCAGTTGTATATAAATCCTAAGAGCGATAAGAGCCTTCTATCATGTCTGAAAGTGACACAATGTTCACCGAGCGAGATCGGAGATGCGCCGCTGTACAACTCATGGTCTGTACCGATCCAAGTTATGACAACATGACCATTGTCAGCACTCTCAAAATGCATCGCTAGATTGCCATGAATGGAGACATTCTCAGGGTGATGAAAACAAAGTTTCCGGTCAGGGTTATGATCTTTGGTGTGGATTTGAGTGAGGGCCACATTATTCCACCTCACATCTTTGAAGTCGGCTTGAAAGTGAACAGAAAGGTATACCTGAATGTGCTGAAGAGTGTGATGATCCCCTGGAGTAGTCAGGTAGCCGCTGCTAGACCCTAGGTGTGGCAGCAGGACTGGGTGCCGGCCCACAAGTCCAAAGAGATCCAGAAACAGCGTTACGACTTTGTATCCTTCTCTCACTGGCCATCTCCTCCCACGACCTGAACCCGCCGGACTACTTCGTTTGGTCATACGTCGAGAGCATCACTAACAGGACCTTCCACAACACCAAAACCAGCCTAATCGCCGCCATCCGATGAACTCCCGCCGACGCTTGTGGAAAAGGCATGCTTCCGAGTTCTGAGCCCATAACGAGGCGGTGATTGAGGCTGAAAGCGGTTACATTAAATAGATATCAGCTCTACTACATAATCAAGTTACTTGAATTGATTTTTTCAATAAAAGTTTAAAAATAAAGCTGTAGTGCTGTTTTCTTTAGTGCGACACTTTTATCGTTCCACCCTGTATTTTGTATAGGTTTTCAGTAGTTACTCAAACAGCGTTTATTGCATAGATAGAGATAGGTAGTAAGTTATTTACTATAAAATAATATATATATATATATATATATATATATATATATATATATATATATATATATGTGTGTGTGTATGTGTGTGTGTGTGTGTGTAAGAAAATTGGATTTAAACTCTGTAAACATAAAAATAATACAGAATACGAATAAAAAATTAAAAAAAAACTTTAATAACTTTCATATAAATATAATTTAATTCATAAGTTTTAGTTTTTAATTCATGTGCTAACCAGCAAAAGTTGTAGACTGCCTATAAATATAATTTTCTTAACAACGTTCCCTCTGAGGATATAAGCATATTCATTGAAACACCATGGACCAAGAGAAAATTTTATTTTATTATTTGTTTTCTTTTTCGAAAAATAAACTTATTCTCAATTTTAGTTCACAGAGTTTAAATACAATTTTCTTATATTATTACTCTATCTGGAATATTGAGCTTTTTTCATCTAGTTATCATTGTTATATAAATATATATATCACCGTCATATAAATATTAATATTATTTCATTGTCATATAAATATTGATATTTATTCCATTTTCATATAAATATTAATATTTATTTCATTATCATATAAATATTAATATTATTTCATTGTCATATAAATATTAATATATATTTCACTGTCATATAAATATAAATATTATTTCATTGTCATACAAATATTGATATTTATTTCATTGTCATATAAATAGTAATATTAATTTCATCGTCATATAAATATTAATATTTATTTCATTGTAATATAAATATTGATATTTATTTCATTGTAATATAAATATTAATATTTATTTCATTGTAATATAATATTAATATTTATTCATTGTAATATAAATATTAATATTTATTTCATTGGCATATAAAAATTTATTCCATTCTAATATAAATATAAATATTTATTTCATTGTCATATAAATATTAATATTTATTTCATTGTCATATAAATATTAATATTTATTTCATTATCATATAAATATGAGAATTTATTTCATTATCATATAAATATTGATCTTATTTTATTGTCATATGAATATTAATATTTTTTTCATTATTATATAAATATTAATATTTATTTCATTATCATATAAATATTAATATTTATTTCATTATCATATAAATATTGATCTTATTTTATTGTCATATAAATATTAATATTTATTTCATAGTCATATAAATAGCAATACTTATTTCATTATCATATAAATATTAATATTTATTTCATTATCATATAAATATTAATATTTATTTCATTATCATATAAATATTAATATTTATTTCATTATCATATAAATATTAATATTTATTTCATTATCATATAAATATTAATATTTATTTCATTATCATATAAATATTAATATTTATTTTATTGTCATATAAATATTAATATTTATTTCATTATCATATATATATTAATATTTATTTCATTATCATATGAATATTAATATTTATTTCATTGTCATATAAATATTAATATTTATTTCATTATCATATAAATATTAATATTTATTTCATTATCATATAAATATTTATATTTATTTTATTGTCATATAAATATTAATATTTATTTCATTATCATATAAATATTAATATTTATTTCATTATCATATAAATATTAATATTTATTTCATTATCATATAAATATTAAGATTTATCTCATTATCATATAAATATTATCATATAAATATTAATATTTATTTCATTATCATATAAATATTAATATTTATTTCATTGTAATATAAATATTGATATTTATTTCATTATCATATAAATATTAATATTATTTCATTGTCATATAAATATTAATATTTATTTCATTATCATATAAATATTAATAATTATTTCATTATCATATAAATATTGATACTATTTAATTGTCATATAAATATTAATATTTATTCCATCGTCATATAAATATTGATATTAATTTCATTGTCATATAAATCTTAATATTATTTCATTTTCATATAAATATTAATATTTATTCTATTATAATACAAATATTAATATTTAATTCATTATCGTATAAATATGAATATTTCTTTCATTGTAATATAAATATTAATAATGATTTCATTATCATATATATATTAATAATGATTTCATTATCATATAAATATTGATATTAATTTTATTGTCATATAAATATTGATATTTAATTCATTATCATAAAAATATTGATTTTTATTTCATTGTGATATAAAATATTGATATTTATTTCATTATCATATAAATATTGATATTTATTTCATTATTATGTAAAAAATGATATTAATTCCATTATCATAAAATATTTATATTTATTTCATTATCATATAAAAAATGATATTAATTTCATTATCATATGAATATTGATATTAATTTCATTATCATATAAATATTAAGATTTATATAATTGTAATATAAGTATTAATATTAAATTCATTATCATATAAATATTTATATTTATTTCATTGTCATATAGATATTAATATTTGTTTTATTATCATATGAATATTAATATTTATTTCATTATCATATAAATATTGATATTTATTCAATTATCAAATAAATATTGGTATTTATTCCATAATCATATAAATATCAATATTTGTTTAATTGTCATATAAGTATTAATAGTAAATCCATTCTCATATAAATATTGGTATTATTTAATTTTCATATAAATATTAATATTTATTTTATTGTCATATAAATATTAATATTTATTTCATTGTCATACAAATACTAATAATTACTTCATAATCATATAAATATTAGTATTTACTTCATTATCATACAAATATTAATAATTACTTCATAATCATATAAATATTAGTGTTTATTTCATTGTCACATAAATATTAATAATTATTTCATTGTCATATAAATATTAATATGTATTTCCTTATCATAAATATATTAATAATGTTTTTATTGTCATATAAATATTAATATTTATTTTATTGTCATATAAATATTATTATTATGTCATTATCATATAAATATTGATATTTATTTCATTATCATATAAATATTAATTTCATTGTCATATAAATATTAATTTCATTGTCATATAAATATTAATAATTTTTTCATTGTAATATAAATATTTATATTTATTTAATTGTCATATAAATATTGATCTTATTTCATTGTCATAAAAATATTGATATTTATTTCATTATCATATAAATATTAATATTTATTTCATTGTCATATAAATATGGATATTAATTTCATTATCATATAAATATTGATATTTATTACATTGTGATATAAATATTAATATTTATTTTATTATCATATAAATATTGATAATATTTCATTGTCATATAAGTATTGATATTTATTTCATTATCATATAAATATTAATAATTATTTCATTATCATATAAATATTAATAATTATTTCATCATCATAAAATAATAATAATTATAATCAATATTCATATGATAATTAAATAATTATTAATATTTACTATAATATAAATATTAATAATTATTTAATCATCATATGAATATTGATATTATGTCATTGTAATATAAATACTGATATTATTTCACTGTCAAATAAATCTTAATATTTATTTCATTATCATAAAATATTAATAATTATTTCATTATCATATACATATCAATGATTATTTCATTATTATAAAATATTAATAATTATTTAATTATCATATGAATACTGATATTATTTCATTGTAATACAAATACTGATATTATTTCACTGTCAAATAAATGTTAATATTTATTTCATTATCATATAATATTACTAATTATTTCATTATGCTATAAATATTAATATTTCTTTCATTATCATATAAATATTGATATTTCTTTAATTGTCATATAAACATTTATATTTATTTCATTGTCATATACATATTAATAATTATTTAATTGTCAAAAAAATATAACTATTTATGTCATTTTCATATAAATATTGATATTTATTTCATTATCATATAAATATTAATATTCCTTTCATTGACATATAAATATTGATATTTATTCCATTGTCATATAAATATTGATATTATTTTATTGTCATATAAATATTGATATTATTTCATTTCATATAAATACTGATATAATTTCATAGTCATATAAATGTTAATATTTATTTCATTATGATATGAATATTAATATTATTTCATTGTCATATACATATTAATATTTATACTTGCTTTCGGTTTACTGAATTACTGAAGTTGTAACTTTAAATGTTTTTCATAAATTTGTATATGTCTGTGTGTGTGTCTGTCTCTCTTTTTATATAAATATAAAATGAAAAAGAAAAAAAAACTACAATTATACATGTATTTTTACTATCTTCCTCTTTTTCTCCTACTTTCTGAATTTTCTCTCCCTGTCTTTGCCTCTCTCTCCCCTTCTCTCTCTCCCTCTCTCTCCTCTCTCTCTCTCATATAAGTATATATATATATATATATATATGTATACACACACATAAAAAAAACTTAATACCTACCATTACTTACGTATCGAGCACTGTCGAAGTAAATACTGAAAATATTTACATAAAATTTATATAGATAAATAATAATAATAATAATAATAATAATAATAATATATATATATATTACTGTATGGATAGACTTAGAGAGAGAGAGAGAGAGAGAGAGAGAGAGAGAGAGAGAGAGAGAGAGAGAGAGAGAGAGAGAGATTACATGTGCCCATTTAAAATGATCAACTTACCGCTTCTCTATAACTGTCAATCACGTTCGACACAAAATAGCCCGGCAGAAAATATCAGTACAAGTCAGATACAACTCCTCGTTTTACGGACTTCTCGACAAGCTAGCTGACAAGCCACCACTGCTGCGGAGGTGCTGTTATTTTGAGCGAGTCACATGGCCACACAGATGTCAGGCACCTGTCAGGTAACAGCTGACGAACAAGTAAGCCAACGGCATGGAGAGAGAGAGAGAGAGAGAGAGAGAGAGAGAGAGAGAGAGAGAGAGAGAGAGAGAGAGGTCGGCGGGTGTATAGCGAAGGTAGGAATCGGTTCGGCGTAGATACGATATCTCAACGATGAAATCATTTGTTATGATTGACTCTCCAATTTACTCGCTACTCACTGGACGACTTACTCTCCACCCTTACTCTCCCTCCGTAGAAACGCGTGACACAATCATTCGGTGTTTAAAATATCTTCTTTCATTTTTATTATTTCTCATTCGCTAAGAGTTCTCAATCAAGACATTACCAGTGATTGCGCACTTAAAAAAAAACCCAAAACCGCGATGTTCCCTGAACACTGAGTGACAACAAATCTCTCAAAACTTTCTCCTCTTTCGCTGAGCATTTATAACTCTCTCAGTCGTTTACCGTTAAGTTCTCGCTGATAACGGCCATTTTTTTTTATTTTTAAGGAAACTGAATAACAATTAGCCTCATAATAAACTCTTCTCAATACTCTTCGTACTCTTGCAATCGAGGTCTAAACCATGCTTTTCCAACTTGGTCTTTCCATCATTTTCGACTATTCACCGCCAAATTCTCCGATACTAACCAAGCTGTGTATGTGTTTTGTGAGAGAGGGAAGTAAATTGTCTGAGTATGGGATTTTCGAGTGATTATTATTATTATTATTATTATTATTATTATTATTATTATTATTATTATTATTACTATTAGTAGTAGTAGTAGTATTTACACACTAGGAGTTCAAAAACATTTCACCATATGTAATTGCTTACTGATAATAACCGATTGTGTTCCCTGGATTCAGAGTGACAACAAGTCCTCCCAAATTTTCAGTTCCATCCATATCTTTTAATAACCATTGTAAATGACTTTGTGTTATCGAAACAGCCGTTTACCATTGATTTCACGCTCGCAATGACCGTTAGTATTCTCTGTAATTTGAGTGGCAAAAAGTCTCCCCAAGGTCGCAATACTCTTTACACGCTTAAAGTAAAGTCTGATCCTTTATCATACATGACTCCTCACGATTATTTCAAGTGAGATTGACTCTTAAACTGATGCCATTGTCGGTGTTTCTTGAGGGAAGGGGCGAGTATGGGCGGTTTATGGAATTTCTTGCAGTTTAAGTTTCCTTGAGTCCATGTAGTTGTATTTTTTCAATGTTTTTATTTTCTTCAGATTGCGATTTCAACATGATTGGTTAACGTTTGAAGTTTATGTTGGTTGGTTGCCGCATTCGAGGATTTTCCTTAAGATTTCATCTGTGTCATTATTGTCGTCCAATTTTATAGTCCCAGTCTTTTCTCTGATTCCAAATTCTCTCGGTCTTTTTTCTATTTTTTTTTCGAAACTGTGCCTAGTGTTCTCACGATTTATATTATACTATAATGATTGTCCATATCCGTTTTCAAGTTTCTAACACGTTCCATTGCTTAATTTTCTGCTGAGACGAGTTTATCTGCTTATACCTCCATCTCCTAGACGATTTCATTTTTCAGTACTTTCTCCAGTTTGTCTCTGCACATTCAAAATGCAGTTTTTTTTTTGCACAACTCCCAGTGTACTGTCCTCCACAAGGATTCATGTCAGTTCTTGCATATATTTTTTTTAGTGATTAGTGTTAGTGTTGCAATATTTTTGATAACATGCGAGGGTATGATTAAAGAAAATTGGAAAGTTCTATTTATAGACCATTGGTGATAGAAACTGACCAATCAAATGGAGCCACGTTCTGCTCGCAACCAATCAAAAGCCGAAATCACTTAATAAAACATATCGGATCGTTTAGAATTCCTGCAAATAATTTTTCGTGTCCACACGAGAAAGATTTTTGCTCTTCGTCTGCAAACTTCTACAGTTACAGACTTGTACGGATTAGCTACCCACCGAAAACTATTCTTCGTCGCATGACTTATACAGATTAGTTACCCATCAGAAACTCTTCTCAAATTAAACATGCCTTTCAATTCAAAATCTAGTTTGCTGCATTCACTTATTATGTGATTCACCGTTTCGTCGCTATATCCGCAGAGCCTGCATTTGCCGTTTTACTACATTTTGTCTATTTTAGTTTCGATATAGTTTGTTCGAATTGAATTGTTTGTGTAGCTGTCAATAGTAACTCCATTTTTCTGTTCAAGTCTCCTTTTCATATCCATCTCTTTGCATCATCACAACAACCGTTTGCCAATGATTTCTTGCTAGCAATGGCCATTAGTCATCACTCGAATTTGGGTAGCAATAAGCCTCTCCAAGGTCCTAGTTCTCTTTACACATCCAGCAGAAGTCTGGTTAGTGCTTTCTCCCTTAGGTCTTCCCATCCTCTTCGATCCTTCTTGACTATTTGGTGTGGTGCTAGTCGATACCGCACTGTAACTTTATTATTATGGTACTCACTAGGAGTTTTCACACAGATCATAATAAGAGAGTGTTCACTGAGAACAACCGGCGACGTTCCTTAGAGTCTAGGTAACAACAGGTTCCACTTATTTCAATAAACTTTGCAAATTAATTTGCATCCTCGCAACAGCCGCGTGCCATTTACTTATTGCTAACAATGGCCATTGGTGTTTACTGGAACTTGGGTAGCAATAAATCTCCCAAAGGTCCCTGTTCTCTTCGCACTTATCGAGTGGATGTCTGGTTAGTGCTTCCTTTCCTCGATATTTCCATCCCTCTTGACCTTTCTGGACTATTTGGTGTGGTGCCAGTTGATAATGGCATTACAAATTTTTTATGTTTTCTTGTGCCTTGTTGGTCTTTGCGTTGATATAATTGGTTCTAATCGCGTTTTCTTGTGCTGCTGCTATTAGTGATTCAGTTTCTCTGTTTAGGTGTCCTTTTTCAATGTCTAAGTGTTTTGGCGAATCTCATCTTTTGCCATCCTTATGAATCGTCCATGTAGATGTTTTCTTCTCATTTTCCTTTTCTCGTATCATCCATCTCCTCCGTTTTCTGTCATTCAATTTTACAAAGTTTCTTGCAGTGATTATTCTGTATGTGTTCTGCGTTATGTATTTTTCTAATACTTTTCTTTTCACATAGAATCGGTCAGCATCATCCTTTGGATGCAATGCATTGTGCATGGTCATAAGTTTCCTGGTCTTCTGATCTAGATGTCTCAGTTCTTTTTGGTCCAGCCAATGAACAGTTCATAGTATCTTACTAGTAATGATGCACATGCTTATATAATTTAGTTTCCAAGAGTTTTTTTTTCTTTTTGGCATTCGTTTCTAATTTTATCTTTCATTTTGTTGATTTGATGGTATATGCTTCCAGATGAACACATATCTAAAACAACGAATGAAATCTTAGAGGAAGACCTTCAATCTATAGTGGAATGGAGACGAAACTAAACCGCAGCATTCAATCATAGATACCGAAAATCTTTCTAATTTAATTAGTTTCTTCCTCCGAACTCCTAGACTTTTGAATTACCTCTAATTTCCCTGCATTGTCGATTGTACTGACATGCATAAGCTCAATGGTAATGTTAACAAATATTTCGCTACCCAATTCCTTACATAGTAACGCTGTAGATATAGTAGCCCCTTATGTCATGTCAAAGTGTTTCTATGCCTTGTCTGGGGTGAATTATAGTTTACAAATAGAAGAACTCCTAAGTACTTGTAGCTTTCGTGTTCGTCTAGTGTCTTCATCTCTCTTTCGTTGGGTAGTTCCATTCCCTCCACCTCAAGTTTCCCCTTATTATCATTAGCAGTGCACGCTTTATTATTCCGAATTCAATTTAGATATCCTGGCTGAATGTTCTAGTTGAGTTTATTAGCTTCTCTAGTTCCTTTTTGTTTCTCGCAAAACATTATTATTATTATTATTATTATTATTATTATTATTATTATTATTATTATTATTACTATTACTATTACTATTATTACTATTATTATGATGATGATGACGATGACGATGACGATGATGATGATGATGATGATCGTTAACTTCATAGTGTTGTGAAGTTTTACACCGTTTTTTTTTTTTTTTTTACTTAAGAGTGACCTTTTACCTTTTACACCAAAGCTAGTGAGCAGAGTCAAAGAGTCAATTAAATGGGAAACACTTGCCAAGCAGGACCGACTTCTGGGTGATGGTGTACTTGATTCCCAAGGAGTTCAACTATTTCTCAAGATCATTTGAAATTGAGCCAAGCGCATCTTTGATGATTGGCACGATGGAAGTTTTCTTATTCCACAACCTAGCAATACCCACCCCTAGTTTCTGATAGTTTTATAGTTTCTCATTCTATTAGCCTACTAAGTTGATATCGTTTCGGCAAGCCATATTAATAATTTGGCATTCATTCGACTTTTTGTTCACAAATCCAATACCTGGTTTCCCGTGATCTATCTCTCGGTCACACTGAACTATGAAATCCCAGAGAATCTTAACGTCCTGATTTCCCACTAACGCTTCCGGGTAATGTTAAAACCAGTTGTCCGTTACTTGGATTCTAAACTTTTGGCACAAACTCCAATGCAGATTTGCGCATACTTTGTCATGGTGATGTTTGTACTCTTTTTGAGCAAGTGTAGAACCCACACTAACAATGTGTGACACTGTTTCAAGAGTTAAACCACACAGCCTGCACTTATCAGAATAGTCCTTCCAAAAGATTTTTCATCATCATCATCACCACCACCACCACCACCACCACCACCACCACCAACACCACCACCACCACCACCATCATCATCATCATCATCATCATCATCATCATCATCATCATCATCATCAGCTTAATATGATAGCGCATGTATTATTTTCTGTATCACGCTTATATCCGGGTCGTTTAATTGTTATGCACTTTCACTTCTTGTCATAAACAATTCTTCACAAGTTTTGGTCTCGGTTTCGATTATAACTGATGGCACTCCAGTAATCTATTTTTTTTTATGAATAATTTTATCAAGAATTCTTCAGAAGTTTGGGTTTCGGTTTCGATTGATTGGCTGAAGGAACTCAAGTTATATATGTATATATATATTTTTTTCATGAGTTTTTATTTCGGTTTCGATTGAAGCTAATGCACCCAAGTCATATATATATATATATATATATATATATATATATATATATATATATATATATATATTATTTTTGAAATCGCAATTTTATAACATATAAAAATCGATAGAACATTAACTCTATAATAATATATACGAAATCTGCAAATATCATATTTAAGCGTACTTTAGAACCAGACTTTGCCGGACGTTCGTGCTAGCTTAGATAAATAATTTTGCAGTTTTAACAAAAGAACTACCATAATATCAGAGCGTCTCCATTTAAACTGAACATCTACAGAATACCAACATCAATATATTACATATGGATAAGTCCCCTGTAGAATTTCCACAGATCTCGCTAGTTATTATTATTATTATTATTATTATTATTATTATTATTATTACTGTTGTTGTTGTTGTTGTTAGTAGTAGTAGTAGTAGTAGTGGTTGTAGTAGTAATAGTAGTAGTATTTGTTATTATCAAGCAGTAGATGATAATCTAATCTTTAACTGAACGATTCTATAATAAACTTGACTATTATTAGACACGATTATCTCACAATAAGGCTATTAACGACCTACAATACATTGTTATATATTCGTCAAGGTTAGACAGCGAGTGAAAGTAGCGGGCGTTGTCCTAGGAGGACTAAGTTGTACATTTTATACATGACATTAAACGACAAAACCCCGTAATTTTCCATCCTTGATCAATGAAGATGGAGGAAATTTCTATTCTTTGTCTTAATCCACAATGACCATGTTATAAACTATAATAACACTTTAAAAACGAAACCAACGTTCGATTCAATATCGTTTGATTGTTTGAAAAATTATCTTGAAGGCGTGAACTCTGTCGTAGTGCCAAAATGTTACATCACACTTTTCAACCAATGTTTAAGCAAAACTATCGCTGCTTTTATCTTTTTTTTCTTTTACAAGAGAGTCACCATTTATGAAGGCCCGAAGGCCATTCGAAGATTAGGGTTAATGAATATAAGTTGATAGTGTAGATTGGGTAGATTTTAGATGATTTAAGGGGACAGCTCAATAAGAATTTGTTTACATTGGACTTGAAGAGTACTATATTGTAATCAGCCGGGAAGCAGGCCAGTTGAACAGAGTTCCACAGGCGGACAGTTCTAGGAAAAAAACCTTGTTAATAGAGTCTGTGTTTAGATTCAGCACAGATAGAGAATAGGGTAAATTGTTGATAGTGATTGTAGTTAGTCGAATGTTTTTTTTTTGAAAAGTTTGGCAAGGGGGTGCTATGGGTTGGAGTTCAGATGAGCACTTGCCATGAAATTAATGATAGAGGAGAAGCAGTCTTGCAACCTCTCTTCTGTGGGGAAAAAGTTTCAAGGAAGAGAAAAGGCCATGACCTACTAGGTTTCGAAGTCGGTTTTAAACTTTCCAAGCTAAGATAGGTCGAGCCGAGCAGCTCCTGGCCAGATTTGGCCATAGTACTCCATTTTAAGGTGCACTTGGTTTTTATACAGATAGAGGATTGCATCTGTTTTTTTTTTGCTCTGTTCGATTTTAGCAGATATTTTTACACACACACGCACACGCGCGCGCACACACACACACACACACACACACACACACACACACACACACACACACCTAAAAAAATGTCAAAATAAATTTGACGCATTTTCCCTTGAAAATAAAAAAGCAAACAATTTGTTGATTAATAAATATTTTCAATATAAAAAATGTATAAAAATGTAATATAGTTTCAGTTCTATTTTTATTTATGTTATCGGCTAAAATAATACTTTTACACGGGTCAAAATATGTTACGTAACATTTTAACACCATGATAAAGTTCATATCTTAAAGATAACCGATATTTTTTATCACGAACTTTTTAAGCAAGATCCTCTAAAACGTGATTCTACGCTTGGTATGTATGAATTATTTCCATCATAAAGTAACTGTTGGAAATAAGTCCCTTCCTCTTTGATAGGATGCAAAAGAGTCTCTAACTCAGTGGTTCCCAACCACCGTGCCGTAACACGTTGGTGTAACGCAAAATGTTACTGGTGTGTCGTAAAGAAGTTATCGGTGGAAGTCACAAATTGTTATAGTTGGAAAACAGCTTTCATATCGCTATAATCGGAGTTATTTTTTATTAATAAATACAAATTTACATGATATCGATGTTTAAATATAAAAAAGGAGAGACAATATGCATAATATTTTTTTATATTTAGAAATTCCCATAAGAATAAACATTGGTGAGCATTACTAAATAGTCATTTAAATCTTTATTTTTTTTGTGATGGGTGTGTCGTGGAAATTAAAAAAACAAAAACAAAAAAACCCCTCAAAAGTATGGCGCAATGAAAAAAAAAAAAAGCATAGGAACCACTGCACTAACCTAGTAGTTTTATTGCTGTCTACCTAACTCCAGCCCCTGTCACATCGCCGTAGTGTTTCATATCTGTGTTTGTCTTACAAATACTTTCATCGATTTTATTGTAGTTTTATCCCATCGACTTAAATATTCACGACTGACCTAACTAGCAACAAATTCTACCATTCACTGTAAAGGACCTCAGATGGCGGAAAACTATATATTCTAATAGCTTTCATCAGACAGCTCACCTTTGGATTCAACTCCTTGCTCTCTCGACTGTACCAATAGATAAATGTAATGTGAACAAACATCTTACTGTATAATCTTAGGATACTCCTTATAAATCTAGCCCTTATATTTCAGTAAAAATGCTTAATTTGGGATGAATTAAAGTTGTTAAAAAATTATACACGATCGACTATGACTGCAATTCCTACAGCTATCTACTTATAAGACTCTTCAACCTGATGTGGTGATTTGGGAAAAGATGGAGAGAGTAGCAAACTTAATTGAAGTCAGTGTCCTTAATAATGCCGGCCGAAATAGAGCCGAGAGAGAATTAAATGCCCAAATCTTAAAGATAACCGATATTTTCATAACGAACTATTTTGCAAGATCCTCTGAAACGTGTTTTACGCGTGGTATGCATGACTTATTTCCATCGTAAAGTAACTGTTGGAAATAAGTCCATTCCTTTTTGACAGTACGTAAAAGAGTCTCTAACCCAGTGGTTCCCAACCACTTTGCCGTGGCGCAAAATGATTACTGGTGTGTCGTAAAAGGTTATCATTAAGAGTTACAAATTGTACGACACGAAAAAAAAAAAAAAAAAAAAAAAAAAAATAGAACTTTAAAAAGATTTCAATCATTAGAGTAATCATAGGGAACATGGGTCCATAAAAATGAATAAAAATCTGCCTTGTGAACCAAGCGCAAAAGAAACCTAAACAAATGCACTTAAAAGGGAGTTCAAACCCTAAAGACAATCTCTCAGTAGAAGTCTTTGAAACTGATGAGCTGTAAAATAGCGAAACAGTACTGTACATAGATATATGTATATACATTATATAATTTTTTCTCGTTTTTCAAAATCTTCAAATAAATATATATATCTCCTCATACAGTACTGTTTCCCTGCTCATCAGTGCAGATAGACAGACAACTACCTCAAGCTAGGATTGAAATTCGACCGCCTGTACGAGAGTCAAGGCTCTTAACCATTACGTTAATCGGCGACGGTTGTGTGAACCGTAAATTAACGACGTTTTGTGCATCGCTTCATACGCTAATGGTAATTCGTGTATCACTTCTCAATATGCTATACTCAAGATAAGGAGCTTATAGCTTTCTCTTATATATATATATAAGAGAAAGAAAATTAATGCTGTATGTTGAACTTTACAATCAAAATTTATTGTTCGACTGAATACTTCAAAAACAACTTACAAAGTCATTAGTCCGCGGAGTTTCAATGAATACTATTCTTGTTATTCTTCTCATCAGAGGACATAAAGAAATCAGCAAATTATATTTGTAGCAATGCTAGAAGTTGCTAGTTATGACATTAAGGGAAACAGCAATTTATTGTAGTTATAAATTGCCAAGAAAAGAAGTGAAAAAATATTGGATATGTAAAAAAATATAAAAAAAAAACCGCGCATAATATTTCAGTTTGTATGAAAATTCTCTCAAGTTGATCCGAAATGCGAAAATAGTACTTTAGAGAGAAGGGAATCCAAAATTAAGTCCAGCGTGACGATGCCAATAATTCGATAGGAAAGCTTTCAAAACACCTGAAATAATGAACTTTTTTTTCCGGAGAGTGCAGTAGTCCAAGGAGAAGTCGATCTCCAGTCAAATGGAATCAAGCAATACTTTTTATAATTAAGCCGACGATGAAGGGTGTCATGCTGCTTTTCTCTCCTTTTTATTGGTATCCGTCTATCTTGATTTTCCTCATATACGGCACAAATATCTTTGGTTACTTCGCGAAAAGAAGGAGATATCCAAAATGTGATTTTTGATCTACTTGACAATCCAAATTTTTCATTATTACATTTTGCGGAAAAAACATTTTCTTCTTTTCAAGTGAGCCAAAAATTTATGTAGGTAACCTAAATTATTTATGGCTGAAGGAAAGATGCTGATAGATAGTGAGAAGAGCGAAATTGTTAAATTACTTGCTGCGAAGGCTTTTACATTAGAAATTTCAAAAATTTTGAAGGGAGATCATCGAACTGTGACACGTTTCGTTATTGACGGCAAAGATGGAAGAAAAAAGCACAAAAGTGGCAGACCAAAGGTGACTTCATCACGAGATTTGAAAAAAAATCAAGAGGAGTGTGCTAGCAAACCCACACAACACAAGCAAAGCTATTTTCGACCATGCAGGAATGTCTGACATCTCTAAAAGGACGCGAAATCGGATTTTAAAACAAATAGCAGACCAAAGAACACCGAAAAAATCTCCTTCTTTGAGCGATATCAACTGTCAGAAACGACTAGCATAGGCCACGAAATATTTGAAAACCAATTTTCAAAATGTTCTCTGGACTGACAAGACTAGAGCAAACCTCGACGGCCCCGACGGTTGGGAGTGCTTCTAAAAGGCAATAACCCACGCTTGCAATTCAGACGTTCACAGGGAGGAGGGGGAGTGATGATTTGGGTTGGGATTATTGGTAGTGAATTTCTTGGCTCTTTTCTTGTACTTGAAGGTGTCAAAATGAATTCTGTGAACTACTGTGTTTGATTTTTGAATTTATTTGGTTAAAAGAAAATGATGCTGTCAACCAGAATTTCATTATTCAATAAGACAATGCCCCAAGCCATACTTCTCAGTTAACAAAAGCTTGGCTTTCAGCCCATGGGATCTCTGGTGAAAGTCTGATGGATTGGCCACCTCAGAGCCTGGATTTGAATCCAATAGAGAACATCTGATCGATTCTGAAGAGGAAGGTTTACGAAAACGGGCATCAATTCAGCAGTAAAAAAGACCTTTGGGAGGGGATTAAGGCGATATCTTCTGAAATCACACTTCAACAAGTGCATAAATTAACATCCTCTGTTGATAAGAGGCTGATGGATTTGATTAAGAATAGAGGAACGCGCATAAAAGGGTTAAATTGTTTTAAAAATTTGTATTGTTTTGTTAATTGTTATTTGAGCAATAACTGTGACTTTCTTGTAATATCTTATCAATATATAGTACTATTATCATAATGACAAAATGTTTAAAATTAAATTATGTTTAAAAATGTTATTTATTTTGAAACAAATAAGTCTTGCAAATTCTTATGACCCATATTTCTCCCTGAAAATTTTTTTTCCCAAGAATATGATTATTTGGTTTCTGTTTTTAGGAATTTATTTTATATATCTGCAGATCGAACAATGAGTAACATAGCTATTATATTGGAAAAAATGAAGCATAAATTTATCAGTACGAGAGACGTGCAGTAATTAATGCCCCTGATATACTTCCAGTTGTCTGATTTAGCTGAAATTTTGCATGTGCAATGATTTATATCTCTACGGGCTATGTGGCAAATTACAGCTCTGAACTAATTGTAGTTTCTGTTTTATAGGTGTTTGAACTGAGTCAGGTGTGAAATGGAACTTGTTGAATGTCGAGCAGGGATCCGGTTTTTGTATTTGAAAGGATGCACACCACAGGAGACTTTTGATGAAATGAAAGAAACTTATGGTGATAATGCCCCATCAAATGACCTTGTAAAACGCTGGCATTGTGAATTCAAGCATAGCCGGAAGTCTGTGGAAATAGCTCCCAGACCTGGTCGCCCCCCTTCTGCCATTGATGAGGCATCTGTCTGTCAAGTTGAGGCTGTCATTTTGGAAGATCGGCGTATTACTATTCACCAAATAGCCCAAGATGTCAAGATTAGCACAGGGTCTGTGGAAGCTATCATTCATGACCATTTGCATATGCATAAGGTGTCTGCCAGATGGATTCCCAGGTTGCTCACACCATTCCAGAAGCGAGAACGCGTCGAGTGCTTGAGGATGAACGTGGGGATGTGCCAAGAAGATGAGTAAAAGTTTTCCAAAAGGATGAAACCTGCGTCCATCACTATGATCCAGAGACCAAAGCCTAGTCAATGCAGTGAAAGCACTTAGGCTCACCACCTACAAAGAAGTCAAGGGTGCAGCCCTCCGCTGGCAAGGTCATGCTCACAGTCTTCTGGGACCAGGAAGGAGTAGTGATGACAGATTTCCTGGCAAAAGGTACCACAATTACAGGAGCCTATTATGCTTTACTTTTGAGGAAATTAAGAGAAGCTATCAAAATCAAGAGACGGGGCAAGATCAGCAAAGGTACCCGCCTTCTGCAGGACAACGATCTGGTCTACAACTCTCATGTCGCCAGATCAGAAGCATGGGCGTGTGGTCATGAAATCCTTCCCCATCCTCCCTACTCTCCTGACCTTGCCCACTCTGACTTTCACCTCTTCCCAGCCATGAAGTTGTTTTTGAAAGGAAAGCGTTTCCCAGATGATTCAGCCTTGATTTCTGAAGTCATGTCGTAGTTGAAGGACCAACCTGGGGTGTTCTACAAAAACGGTCTCCAGAGCTGCATCAAATGATGGGAGAAATGCATAACTCTGGGTGGTTCCTATGTAGAGAAATAACTGTGCCAAGTTTCGTTGCTCTACTGCTATGGGAAGTGGACCAGGGGCATTACTTATTGCACGCCTCTGATATATATATTTTGCAAACACTTTTTATCCCCCCCAACACACACACACACACACACACATATATATATATATATATATATATATATATATATATATATATATATATATATATATATATATATACGCTTATTGATCTTTATTATAGAATGTATGATAATTAGGGCTATGACAACAGAATATTCTTATGATTGTTTTGACTCTCGGGTATATACCAGACACAGTTAATCAACCGAGAATCACATCACTCTATATAAAAGCATATAAGATATCAACGGATACACACCCGAGAGTCAAATCAATGAAAAGAATATGCTGTTATCCTAGCCGCAATGATAGTACTTCTGGTTTCATTTATTTACAAAATTTACGCACGTATTTCAATAGAAACTGCAACAAATAGTAAAGACAAGTCATATAAAACGTATTAATCGACAAACGGATTCCATTAGTCTTGTAACTGTTTCATGATGATGAACTATTTTCTTTCACTTAAGTTTACATGCCCACGCGGAGTGATTAATCTGTTATCCAATCGGAATGCTTTGCGTGGGATGTACTTCGGCAAAACTACGCAGTATTTTTTCTTGCTTTTCAGGCAGTTCGATTCATAACGTCAAGCTCGTCTGTGTTTAACTTTTAACTTTCAGATTTTTTTTCTCTTGTTGGCGAATTGAAGATGAATAAATTTGATTAAAAACATTGAAAAGAAAAACCAGCTCTAAAAGAACTGATTGGACGATGGGGATTTCTTACCCTGGCCTAATGATAATCAATCTCTCTCTCTCTCTCTCTCTCTCTCTCTCTCTCTCTCTGCACCCTTGCTTTCTTTAGAGGTGGTGAGTCCAAGTGCTTCCACTGCATTGACTGGACTTTGGTCTCTGGATCTTAGTGATGAACCTAGGTTTCATCCTGTGTAATCAGTCTTTTGAAAAACTTTGACTCATCTTCTTGGCACATCTCCTCCTCCTCCTCCTCCTCCTCCTCCTCCTCCTCCTCCTCCTACAACAACAACAACAACAACAACAACAACAACAACAACAGATTGAAGCCTTACGATAAAATCCCGTACATTAGCTAGTTTAGCTATGCTGTTTACATAGCTAAGTCAAATAAGCACAATTTAAATATTTGACAGATCATAGAATGTCTGCTACAATAATCAAGATCAAAGTGTAGTATCTGTTCTTCAGATGCTGCACTTCATTTTCTTGTTCTCTTTCGGTGGAGGAGAAATCCTTCACGACTGAGACAATTTTTATTTTTGTACCTTTTCTCCACGTTAAAAAACGACCCTGGTGTCTAACTCTGTCCCGTGGGGAGGCATAGTAAATAGGTACAATAATAATCGAAGCTTAGTCAAGATCAAAGTGTAGTATCTGTTCTTCAGATGCTACACTTCCATTTCTTGTTCTCTATCGGTGGAGGATCAGTCCTTCACGACTGAGACAATTTTTTATTTTTGTACCTTTTCTCCACGTTAAAAAACGACCCTGGTGTCTAACTCTGTCCCGTGGGGAGGCATAGTAAATAGGTACAATAATAATCGAAGCAAATTTGGAAGAAATGGAAAATAAACTATAACTAAAAGTGATGAGAAGAGAATTGCAAACAAATTGCAATCGATTTGAATTTTGGCTTTTTGGCCAAGATCAAAGTGTAGTATCTGTTCTTCAGATGCGGCACTTCCATTTCTCGTTCTCTTTCAATGGAGGAGAAGTCCTTCACGACTGAGACAATTTTTATTTCTGTACCTTTTCTCCATGTTAAAAAACGATCCTGGTGTCTAACTCTGTCCCGTGGGGAGGCATTGTAAATAGGAACAATAATAGGTTGAGAACAATAACAAACGTTTCCTTAATTCTAAGCGCAAAAAAATGACACAATAAGGTCCTAGGAACAAAGAAAACAGGTTGATATAGATAACAAGAAAAAAGGTTAGAGTCGGGCCAATTACCGAGATATTAGCTCGGCGATAAGTCGTTCTAGTAAGTCCTGTGAAACAACTAAGACGTTACAGCCCAAAATATATATAAAAGAAACATAACAAAAGAAACTTGACATTGCGACAAGGACATGGAAGTGAAATAATAAGACAAAGTTTAACAAAAGTTGTCGCGTGTTTAACTGCATATGTTGACAGTTGGAAGTATCTTTATTACAGAGCTTCAAGTCAATGTCAACTGCTGGCGAACAAAAGGAAGCAGTGGACGAAAGTTATGTCCCTTTGTTTGTGCGCTACACACGCATAAAGTATTAGCTAAGGTTAGTATTCTATTTGCCGAACAACCATATTAAAAAAAAAAAACTGTTTATGGATATGTGTTAAACACCCTCTCACACACTTGCGCAAACACCAACAGCATTTATACGTTAATACGCAACATTTTACATAATCTCCGATAAGAATATTTGAGGTCAAGTGTCGTCAACAGATTTTAGACTCCTAAAAAAATAGCTATTTTTTACAAGGGAGTCATCGCTAAACCAAGGCCCGAAAGCCAGTCGGGGGTAAGGGTTAATGAGTGCAAAATGGTCACTGAGACGACAGCTTAGTGATCGTTGGTGGTAGAAGTTTGGTAGAATAGTATTATTTGAAGAAACGAAACATCAAAAACTTGTTTTTATTGGACTTAAATACGACCATGTTGTAGTTAGCTGGAAAGCATGCCAGCGGAACAGAGTTCAAGAGGCGGGCAGTTCTAGGAAAGAAGCTTTATTTATGGAACCTACGTTCAGATGTAGGTACGGATAGAGAGTAGGGGGAATTGTTGGTAGTGATTGTTGTTAGATGAGTGCTTTTTGTAAAAGTTTGGCGTGGGGGGGCATAGACTGAAGCTCAGACAGCACTTTTCCATGAAAATAACGATAGAGAAGAGAAAGGATAACAACGTCTCTTGTGGGAAAGGGGTTATAGGGAGAATAAAAGGACAACACTCATATATCAAATTGTTTTTCCTGTCCTTACAAACAGGACATTCATCCTACTTTTTATGTATGCACTCTTCTCTCTTGATGGGGAATTTATTCAGCACCAAGTGGGCTTTCTAACCTTTTGTTTTCATTTATATCCATGGACCAACACCCTTATCTTTCATTCTTTTATATTTACATGTGAACATAGACGAGTTAATAAAGTTGTTTTAAATGTGACAATACGATTCTTTCATCTACAATGTCCTTATGTTCCAGGTTCAGATCCCATTTAGGAGTCGTGGTGGAGCCTCAGCCTTGCTTCTTTGACAGCCTTATTTAAACAAATATCATCCAGGCTTCGAGGGTCCTAGATATGACCTTAAATTATAGCCAATGATGAAGCCTGAGCTTGCGGGCTTTGGGTAGTGTGGAGCCACTCTTTAGTTGCCATTGTTCCCAGGTCAACTCTGACCTGGAGTGGTAGTACCTGTTAGGGTCCCAACTATGGGTTAAATAGAAACAGACTTGGAAAAGAACAAATATATTCCATTAAAAATTTTTCCTTCTGAATCGCTGAAAAGGGTTGATATTCCGTAAAACAAAATTCAACCAACCAAACCATCCAGGCTTCGAACTCGGTTCTGTTAAGGCAGGATAAGGGTTTCTGAGTTGTTTACTATTAAGTTTAATATTGTTTGAACTGAACAAACAAGCCAACAGCAAGTATACAGATACGAATGAGGATCGAACCCAGTAGGAAATCTATCCGCCTACAATGATCTATACAACGCCGGATTTAGATGAATAGCAACTTACATAATCTTATACTCTCACGGCCCGAACTAAAATACGGAGCATATTTTTTTAAGAAATTGATTTAAGATGCTGAAGGAAAGGCAAAAGAAAAAAAAAAAAAAAAGAATTATATGTGGTTTTTATGACATCTGTGTTTCGAGATCATCTTTATTTATCCTTTAAAAAATATTACAATATTTATAAAAAAATGTGCCACAAGGCCAAAGTGGGTAGGATAGGGTGGGAATTGGGGATCGTCCATTTTTTATATTCCCTACACTAGTTTACAGGCACCATAATACCACATTCACTCTATGGCCCTAAACTATTTAAAATATCCCCAGATGTTATGATTGATGCGCAAGTATTTACAATACGTTTTTATTTTTCATAAATAAAACAAAGTGGAATTGTCTTCCGTTTTCCTGCTTTCCGGCTGACTACAATATGGTTGTCTTCAAGTCTAACGTAAATAAGTTCTTGATGAGCCGTTCCATATAAGTTATCAACTTTACCAAATTTTCATTACTAATGATTACTATAATGTCCAATTTCTACTGTACACTCTTTAACCCTTATCCTTGAGTGGCCTCTTGGCCTTGATAATGTGGTGATGCCTATGTAAAAAAAAAAGAAAAAAAAAGTTCATTTGACCGTTGAGGTATTTTTTTATGTGAAATACTTTGTAGAAGAAATGACAATACAAAAAGAAAGAATGGCAAAGTAAATCCACACACAAAGATATTAATTTAGCATCTTGTGTGAAAATTCAAAAAGAGTTTGTAGTGAATAAGAGTTATGGGTTTCTTAAAACGTTCAAAATGAACAGAATTATAATTTAACTCGCAAGACCTGTGGAAATTCCACAGTTGACTCTTTCATATGTAATATATTAGTGTTGGCATTCTATGGATGTTCAGCGTAAATAGAGACGCCATGATATTATTGTAGCTCTTTTGTTAAAACTGCAAAAGTATTAATCTAAATTAGCAGAGACGCCCCGCATAGCCCGGTCGTAAAATACGCTTAAATATGATATTTTAATTTATGAAGATTTCGTATAGATATTATTATCGAGTCAATTGTCTATCTTATAAATTATAAGGTTGTGAATTAAAAAAAAAAACAAAACATTCACATGGCATGGGTGCATCAGCTCGAATCGAAACCGTAACCAAAACTTATGAAGAAAAAAATATACATAACTTAAGTTCCTTCAGCTATAATCGAAACCGAAACCAAACAAATTCTTGGTAAAATTATTCATAAAAAATAGATGACTTGAGTGCTACCAACTACAATCGAAACTGAAACTAAAATTTATGAAGAATCTTGTTAAAATTATTTATTACAAGAAATTGAAGGTCATAACAATTAAACGACAGTCACTCGGAAGAAAAAAGATGTAAGTGTGACACACAAAATAACACGCTATCGTATTAATATATAGATTTGTCTAAAAATAAGTTGTACGCGGAGCCTTTAATAAGTTTCTAGGCTTTTGAATGGGTACTTTTATTGATAGCACATATATTAAACTCGTCTCCTTCGAAGTAATCTCCTCCGGCTGCAATGCACTTGTACCGTTCTTACAACGTCTGGAAGGCTCCTATAGACGTCATCTTGTGTGAGCGTGTCAATGGCCTTCGTCCCAGCCTTTTACATCCCCTCGATTGGCTCATAACGACAGCCTCTGTTTTTCTTGAGCTGAAGGAATAACCAAAAGTCACAGGGAGCAAGCTCTGGACTATAGGGGGTTAAATTGATCAGCTCGACGATCTCCCTGCTGTCATGAAAATGTCTTTCTTTCTGATCTTCTCTGAGCACCCTTGTGATAAACTTTGCGCAAATCTACCGCATTTTCAGTTCCTCGCGAATAATTGTGTGCAGTTCCCACACTGATATCAAACTGTGCACTTATTGTCTCTATAGACAAACGATAGTCTTTATCGATGAAATTCTTTATTTGGCCAATCAACTCTGGTGTTCTGACTTTCATTACACATACCACACCTCTTATCATCCCTCATAGACTCTCTGCTTTCCTTGAATCTTTTATGCCATTCAAAAAACTGATTGATCAGTCATATCATAAGATGTTTAGCAGTAACATACTTGATTTTCAAGTGTCTCCAACAATTTGAAATGTTTGTATAAAGAAACGTCTGAAAACTTATTTAACGATGTTTGTTTGTTATTATGTGAATTTTGTGTGTTCAGCAGTTTCTTACTGAGTGTGCTGCGTTCTTTCGACCAGTGGTCGAGGCTGATTTTTAGTGACGTACTCTCATATGACAGGTTTAAAAAAATAAGAAAGTCCGGTAGAGTAGATAGATAGGGAAAGATGGGGAAGAGAAAGAAATTGCGAGAGAAAGGGAGAGAGAAAGATAGAGAGAGAGAGAGAGAGAGAGAGAGAGAGAGAAAGAGAAAGAGGGAGAGGGATGGGAGAGAGGGAGAGAAGTAGTGGAGTATTTTTTTTTGGTGCTTATTCAAAATTGCACTTATGGCGACAATTAAAATAAAGAAAACAGAGAAAGGTATGTAGGATGTACGTACTCGTTACAGAACGAAGATGTCATATCCCCAAAATTACGTAAATCGATACGGTAGTTTTTTTTTAAACTAAGAAACTCCAAATTTACGATATTTAGCGATTTTACTACTAAACTGTATTGAATACAAGGCTGAATTTTGACCTCGACACTTCGATTTGAGTTGTCTCCCCCTATTTATTTAATCAGATTCTATCATGCCCGACGAAAAACACTACAACTCGCTTAATCGTAAAATTTGATTTTCTTGAATTACGTAATTTTTGGAATATGACATCTTCTTTCTGTAACGAGTACGTACATTATACATACTTTTACGTATTTTCTTTACTTTTAATTGTCACCAGGTGGCAATTTGAATAAGCACCTTCCGTTTTTCATATTAGTTGCGAAATACTGTAACTACTTCTTTAAACATGCGGAGGTTTATATTTCTGCGTTTCTTGTGGGTTGAAAAAAAGATGTTGATTGAGATATTATTCAACCGAGAGTCGATATTTTAAAACAACGTTTGCTAACTGCTGTTGTTTCTATAAAAGTAAGAATGACGACGAATATTTAAAATTCCGTTACCCATAATTTTATTTCTCTTTAAAGTATCAAATGGTAATCAGCGTAGGAGATTTAACGCAAGGAATGTTTATGAAGGGTCGTTTAAAGACGAACGTGCATTATGGCGGTATGCGTACCAAAGGCTATGATAATGTCAATTATATCAAATAGCGAGCACCGCGGTCTTCAAGGTTTTGAACTCTTGGAGTGAGTTTTCTAAGTCTTTAATTCCTATATTAGGTAGACGACAATGGTTCTAAATTTGCTGGCCATAGATTAAACATTATTGTGCAGTCTTTAACAACGAGAAAGATTCGTACTATTTGGATTATTTAAATTACCATATTGAGTGTTATTTTCACAACGTGTAGGCCTAAGTAACCTCCGACTTTCTTCATTTTTGTATCCTGTTGAGCTTATCAGTCTCTCTGTTGAACTCGGGAATCTGCACGGAATTTCGAACGAGGCTCTTTTATTTAATCCACGGAGATAGCATGCTTTCCTCCAATCAGTCATGATCGGGTAGAAGTCCTAAGTAATTCGCAATCGTATTTTTTGAGTATCGTCCGCCCTGAGGGTTGAATCTTCAATTTCCAAAAGAGTCTAATCTCACAAGTAAATTTTACCAATTACTTTTTTCGTTACACAATGGCGCCTTGCGGACCACAACCGCATAACCACACAAGTTCTCTTCCAAATAATAAAAAAATATATATCGCACAGCACCTGTCATCTGGATAATTCCGGGTAACTAGTCTGGTATACAATAAATTTTCCGCAGAAAGTAATTACATCCCGTTCGAAAAAAGTTAATGAATGGCGTTTATGACGATTCATTAAAGTGCTTAATAGCATCCATAAATCATTGCCCCCCCCCCACACCTTGTGCTGACAGATGTTAGTTGAGGAAATTGAGTAAGCCTTACGATGATTGATATTGGAATTCAAAATTTGTTGCGAATAGATCTTGACAAATCCCAGTTATAATGGGATGGAGACATGTTTACATGTTAAGGATGAGAGAGATAGACATAGAGAGAGAGAGAGAGATAGATAGATGGAGAGACAGAGAGAGAGAGAGAGAGAGAGGGAGAGAGAGGGGGAGCGATCGAAGATTGCGTAAGCGTGAAACACTAACGTCTGTAAGTAATAAAAATTATTAATATAAGAAAATTAATCACACCTGGCAGTATCCTATATCTCTATAAAACCACTATTCGCCCATGCATGGTGTATTACTACCACATCTGGACAGGTGCATCTGCAACTAGTTTCTCCCCCTTAGACAGCGTTCTCCCCCCCCACCAAACCAACCAAACTCCAACCCCTGTCCCATCTCCGCAATGTTGCACCTCTGTGCATGTTTTACAAATATTTTAATCGAGTATGCTCTGACACAATAACATCACTTCTGCCCCTCCCCTCCGCGACGTAATTTTCTCCTACTAATCCGACAACTGTAAAATATCACCCCTACACTATATATACCGGAAAACCTTCGGATGAATAAGAGTAAAATAAAACCTGTAACAAATAGTAAAGACAAGTCATATAAAACGTATTAATCGACAAACAGATTCCATTAGTCTTTTAACATTTTAATGGTGCTGAACTATTGTCTACGTGCCCACGCGGAGTGATTAATCTATTATCCAATCGGAATGCTTTGCGTAGGATGTATTTCGGCCGAACTATTTACGCAGTATTTTTTTCTTGCTTTTCAAGCAGTTCGATTCATGGTGTCAAACTCGTCTGTGCTTAACTTTTAACTTCCAAACTTGTTCTTATTCTTTGTTAGCGAGGAAAGAGGAAAAATATTGGACCTTTTGAAAAGTAGAATTATTTTTAACCGATGACCACTTATTTATTTGTTGCACTGACATTAGTATTAAAAGCCCACTTTTCCATTTTCCTTATATTTCCTTTTCTATTTTTCTTATATACTTAGTCGTGAATATACTAGCGATTTAAAAAACAATAACTAATTTGCATATTCCTTTTAAAACGAACTTTTATAAAGTCACTGTTTCGTTTTTTTTTGTTTTCTTATTGGATGATTAGTTGAATTTCACTATTACGCACAGTTTTATTAGTGCATATTTTCTACGATCTACATAAATATCATAGCATTTGGATCTGCATTTAGAGTAAATCTCTATCTCTATCTGTGAAAAGGTATCTACCAAACTACGCTGTCAATTTTTAGTTTATAGACTTGAAACTTGATATGTGGGTTATTCGAATCTGTAGAACAAAATCGATTAGGTTTTTAGAGCCGTAAAATAGCCGCTACAGAGTAAATTTCTTTTTAAATTGGAACTTGGCAGACGAAGTTCGATGTAATCTGTATGTTTTACGTATGCGCAAATATTCATTTATACGTTTATCTGCGTTAATTTGTCTAGTTTTTAAATACATATATCGTTAGCTCAGACGGAAGCGAATATCGCTAAAGAGCTATATGTTTAGGTTTCGATTCTAGCTGATGGCACCTAATCTATAGTTTTCGTCAAACTTTTGAAATCGTCACTATATATTGGGTACAATATAATAATAAATAGAAAATTGGCTCTATAATAATAAATATGAAATCTGTATAAATTAAAATATCCTATTCCAGCTTATCGTACGACCGGGCAAAGCTAGGCGGCCTGCTAGTGTTATATAGTCACAGATCTTTTTAAAATAAGACAAGTCGGTTTAGGAAAGAAGAAAACTGCATATTTTTTACCATTTGCAAGTTAGAATTCTTTTTTAAGCGACGACCACTTATTGTTCTGTTATTCCTCTGCTTCGATTTTATTATTTGATTTCTTGCAAATGAAGGACCGCTTTTATTAAATACTAAGTTTATTAGCATGACATTACACGGGTGGCAGCGGAAACATGCATGTATGCACATATGTAGCCAATAATGTTTGTATAAATTTAGAAAATCATACACTAATACAGCTGTATGTTCTAGTGAGCACTATTTTATAAATATCGGAGTTCCAATGAAGCAATAATAATACAGTCACTATATATATATATATATATATATATATATATATATATATATATAAGCATTTCAGCCCGGCGTTGCCCGGGTGTTTGGATCTGTATGTTGAGCAAAAAAAAAAAAAAGGAAAAAAGTGGAAGTAGGAAGGCAGGTTCAAACCCGTACCGCGAAGGAGGAAAAGAGCGGGATCAAACAAACTGACGTCTTTGCTGCACGACCATCGCCAAACTGGAAGTGACTTATGTTTAAATTAAGGCTACACAATCGAAAGGAGAGGTTGACTTTAAAAAATATCGGCGAAAAAAGCGACCCCCATACATACATACATTGGTAACTAAAAATTTTCGATCCAAACCGATTAAAAAGCTTGCCTTATCTCTGATTACCCTTTCAATCAAATTTCAAATGTTTAGACCAGAAATTGTCTGAGTAATTCGGTAGAGACCGCAGAGGTCATTTCTTTTAAAGTTTGACCACTATTATGACCCCACAACATTTATTGGTTTGGGCTCAAATCAAGTTATTTAGTAAGATTTATGTCCAAGGAACCTATATCTAAAATTTCAATTGTTTACACCCAAAATTGTCGGAGGAGTTTGGTAGAGTTCTAAAAGGTTAAATCGTTGAACTTTGACCTCTTAACAGCCAAATTCCTGGCCGAAAACCGGTCAGAAAGATTTTCCCAAATCTCAGCACCCTGTATATCAAATTTCGAGGCTGTAGACTAAAGATTGCCAGAGTTATTGCGTAGGGAAATGTACACACACACACACACACACACACACACACACACACACACACACACACACACACACGTTCACTTTTATAGATATACTAGCATTTCAGCCCGCGCGTTTCCCGGGTGTTTGGAGGTGTAAGTTATGCAAAAAAAATAAAAATAAAATAAATAAGTGGTAGTCGGAAGGCAGGCTCGAACCCGTGTCGCAAAGGAGGAAAAGAACAGGGGGAAAAACCTGACGTTTTTGCTGTTACGACTACCGCCAAACCGGGAGTGACGTAGGCATTAATTAAGGGTAGACAATCGAAAGGAGAGGATGAATTTAAAAATTATCGGCGAAAAAAGCGACCCCCCCAGTAGAGAAGTTCCTAGTTAAAGGTGAAGATATTAATGTTTTTAGCCAAGTTTTCGGTATTTGTTATCTGAAAGGTCGAACTTCAAAACGATATTGATCTTGTAAAAATCCGACGCCTCTGTCGAAAGTTTTAGGCAGACATGCAAACATACATACATACATACATTTATATATTGGTAACTCAAATTTTCGACGCATACCGATTAAAAAGCTTGCCCTATCTCTGAATACCCTTTATGTCAAATTTCAAATGTTTAAACCAGAAATTGTCTGAGTAATTTAGTAGAGACCGAAGCGGTCAATTTTTTAAAACTTTCACCCCTATTATGACCCCTTAACATTTATTGTTTTGGGCTCAAATCAAGTTATTAAGTTAGATCCATGTCCAAGAGACCTATATTCAAAATTTCAAGTGTTTAGACCCGAAATTGTCGGAGGAGTTTGGTAGAGTTCTCAAAGGTCAAATCGCTGAACTTTAACCTCTTAACAGCCAAATTTCTGGCCGAAAACGGATTACAACGATTTTCCCAAATCTTAGTACCATGTATATCAAATTTCGAGTCTGTAGACTAAAAATTGACAGAGTTATTGCATAGGGAGATGTACACACACACACACACACACACACACACACACACACACACACACACACACACACACACACACACACACAGACACGTTCAGTTTTATAGATATATAGATAGATATACTAGCATTTCAGCCCGGCGTTGCCCGGGTGTTTGGAGATGTATGCTGAGCAAAAAAAAAAAAAGCGGTCATTTTTTTTTTTTAAACTTTGACCCCTATTATAAACCCTTAATATTTGTTGTTTTGGGCTCAAATCATATTATCCCCCCATGTAGAAAAGTGCCCAATTGAAGGTGAAGATATTAATGTTTTTAGCCAAGTTTTCGATATTTGTCGTCTGAAAGGTCGAACTTCAAAACGATACTGATCTTTGTAAAATCCGTCGCCTCTGTCGATAGTTTTATGCAGACATGCAAACATACACACATACATTTATATATTGGTAACTAAAAGTTTTCGACCCAAACCGATTAAAAAGCTTTCCCTATCTCTAAATTTCAAATGTTTAGACCAGAAATTGTCTGAGTAATTTGGTAGAGACCGCAGAGGTCATTTTTTTTAAAAGTTTGACCACTATTATGGCCCTAAACATTTATTGATTTGGGCTTAAATCAAGTTATTTAGTAAGATTTATGTCCAATGAACCTATATCTAAAATTTCAATTGTTTACACCCAAAATTGTCGGAGGAGTTTGGTAGAGTTCTCAAAGGTTAAATCGTTGAACTTTGACCCCATAACAGCCAAATTCCTGGCCGAAAAACTTACAAATATTACAAATATAAATCCTTACATAAAAAAACAAAAAACAAAACAAAAGCAAAAAATATTACGAAATGGGAATCTTTCTAAAGAAGTTTGGTGGGTGCAGCTGCGAATTTCCATTACTAACGATGTCCAATTGACTACTGTACACTCTTAACCCTTATCCTCGAGTGGTCTCTGGGCCTTGATAAGTGGTTATATGTAAAAAATGGTAACATTTGGTCACAGTTTCAATAGGAAATAAATAAATAGATAAATAAATAAATAAATAAATAATAAAACCTGTCCCGTTTTATGTAGGGTATTTCATCTGGAATGTGAACTGATTCCATTAATGATGCATTTGCGACATGGTGATGTCACGATCACGTGCGTTCCTCTGAATGTTATGGGTATTACAAGACTGCTTCCACATAGACGACTGCATGGTCGTCTTCAAATCCGATGACAACAGATGATTGTCATAAAGCTTCCCTATGAATTAAAAAAAATTAATCATTTTCAATCCCCTCATAATATTCTTCATAATTAAATTGACAATCCGCCTTCATCATTAAGTGATTTTTAACCTTTATGATATCGTATGAATCCGAAGATTCTATTGTTGGCATTGGTTAACCAGATAGAATTCTTTCTAGAAAGACATCGGCTGCTTACAAGAGGGACTACATGAAGGTTGGCAACATCATAAGTGAAAGTGATTTTTTTTTTTGGAACGAACTGGATTCGAAACTGATGAAGATTAATCGTTTAGAATACGCTTTGTTTCAATTCTAAACGGCCCACAAATATGTTGATATGCCGTAAAATTCAAAATCAAACAATACTATTTGGATTATTCGAATTAGTTTTCTATCTTCTTGAATATTATTTTCACAAGGTTTCTGCTGATCTAACGTTCGACCGTCTTCACGTGTATTTTGTCGAATCTTTCTAAAGAAGTTCGGAGTTTACATCGGCCGAAAAGTTGGGAAAATGATACTCAAGGTTGAGATCAGTAGTCAGAAGAATCCAAATATTACGAATAACCAATCCTTATCTAAAAATCAAAACAAAACAAAAACAAAACAGTACGAAAAAGGTACCTTTCTAAAGAAGACCGGAGGTTACTTCAGTCGAAATATTGTGACAATAACACTCAAGAGGAGAATAATTCAAATAATACAAGCTATCAATTCTTATCTATAAAAAATCCAAACATAGTACAAATGTGAATTTTTCTAAAGAAGATCGGAGGTTACATCGGCCAAAACGTTGCGAAAATAATACTAAAGATGAGATCAGTAGTTCGAATAATCCAAGTAATGCAAATATAAACCTTTACCTAAAAACAAAACAAAAGCAAAAAATATTACGAAATGGGAATCTTTCTAAAGAAGGTTGGAGGTTACATCGGCCAAAATGTGAAAATACCACTCACGATGAGGACGATGCCTCCGTTCAGTCTCGAAAGACAAAACATACCTCTTGTAGGGGTAGCTGCATGTGTAATTGTGAGGCAAGGGTTGCGCAATCACCAACCACACTCTCCTGAATCGGTACTGTTTGAGTCCAGTAGCAAGGAGAAGTTTAGGACGACTGGAAACAATGCCGATATAAGCAGAGAGCACATACAGCACGTGTAAGTCACAAATGGTCACCCATTTGGTACTGACCAGGTTCAACATTGCTTAACACCAGTAATCTAACGGGTAATCAACGTGATTATGACGTATGCCGATGAGAACAGTAATCCGAATAATCCAAATAACATATCGTCATCTAAAACAAAACAAAACAAAACAAGCAAACAAACAAACAAACAGCAAAAAAATCAGAAACATAGTACGACTCGTGCCCCTCCTAAAATATTAAAGTTCTGATGCACCCTCACGTGATAGTTAAAACCATATATTTTACCCAATGTCAAGGTTAATAGGATTTACTTTACGGATTGAACCTAAGCTGATCACGGTGCTCATCGGTCAGCCACACTCGAAGCAATCAATGAAGCGCCCGCCTCCCATCGTTAAGTCAGGAAACAACGAGAAGTGTCTTATTTAAGATATGCCTTTTCCAAGGTGGAAGAAACTTAAATTGGAATTAATCTCTATCTAACTGAATTGCGTGCAAATGCAGAAAATTTTCACTGTATGATCTCACACGATGTAGGAAATGTTTAAGACCGGCCAGAATGTGAATAATAATAGGAATTGCGATAACTGTTAATTAAGCTTAGAGAATGAGTGCAGGGGGGATGGGGAGGAGGAGGAGGAGGAGAAGTAAAAAGAAGAAGACGAAGAGGAGGAAGTGGAATATATAAAAAAAGGATTAAATGAGAAAATAAAAGTGTGAGAGGATGGGGAGAAGGAGAAGTGGGGAGGGGCAGATGGAGGTTAATGTAAAAAGGATTAAATAGGAGGATAAATTGGTAGGAGTAGAAGAAGAGGACAGGGAGTAAGAGGAGAATGAGCAGCAAGGAAAGGTGGAAGAAAAAGATTGAATGGGAGAAATAAAAAGGTGGGAGTAAAATAGGGAGTATGGAAAGGAGCTGGGAGAGGTGAGACAAAAAGAGATTAAATGGGAAATTAAAAAAAAAGGGGGTGGAGGTAGAAAGGTAGGATGAGGAAATGGAGGAGAGGAGGGATGGAGAATGAGAAAGAGGAGTTGTAGAGATGGGAGAAAAAGTGAGAATAGAAAGAGGAGTAATAGCGGAAATGAGGAAGACGAGGAGATGATAAATGAATAAAGAATAATGATTTATTACTCCTAGTAAAGATTGTCTGCTCTTTTCGAATTCAGGTTTCTGCTCCATAGACGGGCCGATGATGACAAGCAAGATGTGGTCACTTCGAATTAATGATTATCTTCGCCTCAAATAACTTAAAAGCACCTCAACCTTTCCCCATGTTACGAATAGCTTTCTTCTCCGTCCGTTTAACCACGTCTGATTATCCAACCAAATGAACAGTAGAAACCGGAAGTAAACATGAACAGTGAATCTTGACTATGATGGGGAGGTGGGTGGGCTTTTGTCTTCACCTAGATTTATAAGGATAAACAACCGACTTCCTCACGTGGAAGAAAAGAACGATAAGAACGAAGGGCGAAGAGGAATTGATGAAAACGGAAATATGTCGCTGTAAACAGAAAAAAAAAATATAATGAAGCAAGAAGACATAATTGCAGAAAACAAACAAAAACAAACAAACAAACAAACAAAAATGAAAGCAAAGAATCGTGATTCGATGCTACGAGGTGCCTTCAATAAGTTTGCAGACTTTTTTTGTCCGGGCATTTAACTCGTTAACGAGAATTATATCCGGGCATTTAACTCCTAAAAATTTAGTATTTTATTGCTGTACATCTTATAGAATGATTGATCAATTTTTATGATTTCAGGTTCAAATGAACAGCTACAGCAGGAATTGGAATATACCCTACTAAGGCCTGATTGTCACAACTAGTGAATTTCGAAAACGCAATTTGGATGTGAGGACACTTTAGAAGAACGATATGCAATAGAATTCTATTTTAAACTTGGAAAAATATCACAAAAACTTATTGAATGCTCCAGACTGCTTTTGGACCATCTTGTATGAATCGAGCATCAATTTTTGAGTGGCATAAGGCATTCAAGGAAAGCATGGAGTCTGTGAGGGATGATAAGAGGTGTGGAATGAGTAAAGAAGTCAGAAAACCAGAGTTGATTGGACAAATAATGAATTTCATGGATAAAGACTGTCGTGTATCTATAAAGACAATGTGCACAGTTTGATGTCAGTGTGGGAACTGTACACACAATTATTCGCGAGGAACTTAAGATGCGGAAGATTTGTGCGAAGGTTGTCACAAGGATATTCAGAGAAGATCAAAGACTATTTGACTAAGATGGGCATCACTACAATTCCTTACCCTCCCTATAGTCTAGATCCTGCTTTTTGTGACTTTTGGTTATTCCCTAAGCTCAAGGAAACCTTAGAGACTATCGTTATAAGACAGTTGATGAGATGAAATAGGTTGTGACGAGGGTCATAGACACACTCACACAAGAGAACTTTCATGAGTACCCTCCAGAAGTTGTTGGAACGGCACAACAAGTGCATTGCAGTCGGAGGAGATTACTTGGAAGGAGGCTAGAGTTTCATGTGTATACTATCAATGAAAGTCCCCATATGACCCCCCCCCCAGAAAAAAAACCCTGGAAACTTATTTAAGGCATATTGTATAAAGACTGTATGTGTTTCAACTGGTTGTTTTGTCAACTGTTCTATCTTGATGAAACTTAGTCGGGGACTTTATCAAGTAATCGGTTCTATCGGCAACAGTAAAACAAGAGATAATTTGCCACGAAGAATTAGAAATATTTATTAGAACGCAATAGTGTAACAATAAAGAATGGGAGCTGGATTTCCCCCATGTTACAAACCGATCTAGTGTTTCTACTTGGCCCTCGTAGGAAGGCAAGTAAATAGGGACAACGATAAAATAAAATAAAAAAAATGAACAAACGAGAAGCTACGTCGCATTTGTTAGAGAGAGACTACACTTCGAGAACGAAACCTGACTGGTTCTAGTGTTGGAAAACTTGTCCGCTTAAAGGAAGTTGAATTAGAAAGAATTCTTTTGTGTCTTTTAAGTCCTGTTTTCAATCGGTCACCGACACCGGTCTGTGTGTTTGTGTGTGTGTGTGTGTGTGTGTGTGTGTGTGTGTGTGTGTGTGTGTTTGTCTCTCTTTCTCCCAACGTGTCTCTTTTCCTCATCTCTCTATTTCTTTGTTTCTTCCAGTCTCTCTGTTTCTCGGGCTTACTGTCTGCCTTCTGTCGAACCCTATAAGCGTCAGTTCTCCAACCTTCTTCAGATGTATCTTGTCGAACTCGGGAATCTTTCTGTCGCACTCGGGAATCAGCAGGGAATTTCGAACAATCGTATACTTCTTGGTGTAACCGATAAGAAGTGTTGCTCTTTTTTAGGTTGGAGGTTCAATTCCTAGTGTGGGCAATACTAAGAATAATTCAAATTAGCAAAAATCATCTCAAAATTTCAGAAACATAATATTTAATAGTTCAGTATATAAAATATGGCTAATTCATTGCACTTTTAATCATAAACTCAATGTGATCATCGACTTGATATGTTCTTTTCCATCTATGATCTAAATTCGTCACTCCGATATTACCGTTAAACTTTTTTTAGCTTTCAAATCAAGTGGAGTGATCTGTGATCTGTTTATGTTACCAACAAAATAGTTCTAACTTAAATTGTTTTAATAATCAATCTGACTTGAAAATTATTTCTTCATAAAACAATTAAGTTAAACGATATTTTTCTCCAGTTCAGACACGAGATATATAACTTTTAAATTACGATTTGATTTTTTAAATTAAAAAAAAGGAGGTTCGTTTAGAAAAGAAAGTAAAATTTAGTTATACTTAGTCACCCCAAATCTGACGTCCAATTTTGGGCTTTCTCTACCGTGCTAATTCTGGGCTTTCTCCACCGTGCTAGAAAATTACTCACACCTGGCAGTATTCTATATCTCCACAAAGTCACCACTCGCCCATGCATTGAGGATTGTTGCCACATCTGGGCTGGTGGATCTACCACTAGTTTCTCAACCTTGGACAGAGTCCAAAAAGGAGTTTCCAACATAATAGGCCCCGCACTATTAGTCAAGCTCCAACCCCTGTCCCATCATCGCAATGTTGCATACCTGCGCCTATTTTACAAATATTGTAATGGAATGTGCGTTGACTAACTCGTTGTGGCCCCTTGACACAAACACACTCGACTAACCTGACAAGCAGCAAAATCCCACCCTTTCACCGTAGAGATCCCTAGATGCCAAAAAGCCTTCAACTTTAATATTTTTTATTCGAGCTGCTAGACATTGAAATTCCGTTTCGATCTCCTGCTTCCTTGACTGTACTGACATGATGAAGTTTTATTTTAATATGAACAGACATGTCGCTGCTCAACTCCCTACATAGTGTCCCTGTAGATATGATTCCAAATAGTAGCCACTTGCGACCAAGTGGTAATACGCATTGTTTTGAGTAAATAGCAGCAAAAACAGTAATTATTTCATAAAAAATTTAATTCAATTAATCATTTTATATTGCACCTGTAACATAGTGTCACACAATGAAGGACGGAGTGTTTAAGATGGAAAAATGACAGATATAAAGCAGAAGCTAATTTAATATTATATACGGCCAGAAGAAATAAAGAAAACAATAAACTAATATAACAAATGATTATAAAATAAATAAAATGAAATAAACGAAGGAGCGAAAAGAAAAAGCAAAATAAATTAAAAAAAATGAATGAGAAAAAGAAATTCTAATATAATAAATCTTTAGAAGAAAGGAGAGGAGGCTTCGTGCCACTTAAGCTGCAGAGAAGACGAACGAAAGAAGGTAAAGACTGTTGGAAATCTGAAGAAAACTTGCTGTCACAAACTCCAGGGAATTACCACCAGTTATTGTCAGTGAGCAATTATAAACGATGACTTGTGTAAACACACCTAGTGTAGAAGTAGTAGTAGTAGTAGTAGTAGTAGTAATAATAATAATAATAATAATAATAATAATAATAATAATAATAATAATAAGAAGAAGAAGAAGAAGAAGAAGAAGAAGAAGAAAAAGAAGTCTTGCAAGATTGTAGATTTTGCCGTTCCTGCAACCTACAGAGTGAATATCAAGGAGACAGAGAAGCGGAGCAAATACACGGAACTGACCAAAGAGGCAAAATATGGAAGATGATGAAAATCAACGCAACTAATAGTAGGAGCACTAGGAACAATCCCGAAAAACTTTGAAAAAGGAATAGAATAGACTGGGATCAGAGGTATGGCTGAGAAGATACGACGGATAACAATAATGAAAACGAGTGAAATTTTATGAAAAACCCTTGAATGTGGAGACTAATACATATGAGCTACAGAAGCTAGCCGGGCACACAGAAACTGCTACAAAAGGAAAACACAAAGAAACATCACATGGAATCAAGGAAACTGAAACTGTATCAGTGTAATTTATCTCCCCTCATAAAAAAGTGTCGGCATCAACTGGCATTATCCCAAATAGTTGTGGAGAGTCAAGAAAGATGCAAAGACCGATAAGAGAAAGCCCTAACAAGACCCCCCCCACGAAGAGGACTGGAACGTTAGGGAGGTTTATTGCCACCTAATTTCCAGTAAAGCCCAGTGGCCGCCACCAAAGAAAAATCAATGGTAAACGGCTGTTACAACAATGTAAATTAATTTGCAAAATTAAAGCAAGAGGTGGAGAGTACTGGAAATCAGGGAACACCACAGATTGTTATCAAAGAGAAATCTTTGATGATGCCTGTGCAAGAACTTCGAGTGAGTATGAACTACAGACACAAACTGGACATACAGAAAGGACCACGAAGACAAAACAGAAAGGAACACAACATGGAATCATGGAAACTTAAACGTATTTGTGTGTGTGTGTCACCATAAACGGGCATCACACCAAATTAATGAGGAGGGTTGAGGAGGATGGAAAGACCGATATAGAAAACACTTATCAGACCTCCGCTGGTTGAGCGCAAAGAGGACTGGGACCTTGGAGAGGCTTATTGCCACTTAAATTCCAGTGAAGACCAATGGTTGCTGTAAACAAGAAATCAATGGTAAGCAGCTGTTGCGATAACGCAAATTCTTTCGCAAATGTTTTTGAAAAAAGGTAGAGAGTACTCGAAATCTGGGAGACTTGTTGTCACTCAGACTCCAGAGAACACCACAAGTTGTTCTCAAAGAGAAATCTTTGATGATGGTATGTGCAAAAACTTCTAGTAACTATTATTATTATTATTATTATTATTATTATTATTATTATTAATAATAATAATAATAATAATAATAATAATAATAATAATAATTGTAACGCTGTAAGCTAAGATACCTATTTTAAGAATGAATGGACTTAGACACAATGGATACAGTTACGACTAAACGTTGTAACAACTATTAATGGCAGTTATGGACCCAGAATCTCGAAACATACTTTTGTAACATAGTTGTGTTAATACACTTTTGCTAATTATACCAATGTGTATTTCTTAATTGCTACGGGCTTGCAATGCCAGAGTACTATTGACAAGGGATTTAAGACTTCGATTGTCACAACACTGGCGTTGAAAATTTATTCGAACAGCACCAGAAAAAAAACAACAAAAAAACACTGAAAGCAAGGATTCGAAACATACTTTCAACAAACGTGGAGACAAGGTATTCGGATTGATTTGAGCCACATTTTTCTCGGAAGAATGTCACACAACGTTGGCGACAAGGAATTCGAATTTATTCCAACACAATGATAAACCCCGACTGAAATTGCACGCAAATATAAGCTACAGAAAATTGGGATTTATGTCTGACTTGTTTGATTAATAAAAGCTTTTGGTCACGTGATCCAAGTCAGTTCACAACAAAAAGAGACTTGAATAGTATGCTCTAGTTATTTGTTAACAAGAGAGAGGGAGAGAAAAAAAAGTTGAAATTATTTTGGAACTTTTAACAAAGTACTAATTCTGCAAAATACTCTAACGTCACGAAAAGAATTCAAGAAAGCGTCAACTATTTCTTTTTTCTAAATAGAACGAAATAGTTTAAAGACACAGTTTTGAAATGTCAACTCGTTCAGCAACGAAAGAAAAAGCACGACAAACAAAACAACAAAAAACATGGACTGCCGATTTTCTTTCAATAATTAGAAACAAAGTAAATAAGTTTTATACAAACTTATTTTAGAGTAAGAAAAATTTACGAACCGTGTAAATCGTCAGATGAAGAGAAAATACATGGAGGGTTTCAAAAACGCAATCCTAGATCTTTCAAGGCATCAGCAAAATGAACAGCTATGATTACATAAAGAAAAAGGCACCCTACGGAAATAAAGTCGAAGCAGAAAGATTTTAATTACAGCTAGAACAGCTGGCACAAGATAATAATAATAATAATAATAATAATAATAATAATAATAATAATAATAATAATAATAATAATAATAATAATAATAATAAAAAACCTGAATAGATAATAAATCAAATCAATAACAGCAGAAATTAGTCGAATTGTCAAATGGATGGCAGAACTACGATCCGAGCAACGAGGTTATTTTTTCCCTCGTACTTGAGGCGTTATGAAGATATATCATCATCATCATCATCATCATCATCATCATCATCATCTTGTATGAATCCAAAAATTATATTGTTGGCATTGGTTTCCCCAATATTTTTTCCAGCCAGAATTCTTTCTAGAAAGGCATCGGGTACTAACAAGTGGGGCCATGTGAAGGTTGTTAATATCACAAGTGAAAGCGTTTTTTATGGAACGATCTGGATTCGAGCTTAAAACACCCATGTCGTCAGTCCGTGACGTTAACTACTTGACCACTGTCACCTCCCAAGGCATATATAATTTAAACTGTGAAAACTGGACTGATTAAAAAAAAAAGGTTTGATTATTGTAAAGTAAACTGGACACAGTAGAACCTACGACATTTGTAAATGGTCTTTTATCTCAATTGACCGGAAATCTAACATTTGTTGGAGTGATACTGAACAAATAATTCGCCCCTTCTCTATCCCTCAGCAATTTCTTTTCCTTAATAGGTGGAAAGGTTTGAACCTTACAAGAAAGGATAATGAGGACCACACAACTTTAGCAAACATACTAAGCACAGTGAACACTGTGATAACGTCAGTTTATCGGAGTATAGTGCCAATAACTTCAATTGGCTTACGTATTTTTTCACTTGGGAATCAACACTTATCAAGACCCGAAGGCTACTCGAGGATAAGTGTTAATGAATGTAAGGTGGCGGTGTAGTAATCACTCATGGTGTAAATTGGGTAGAATTTGATTATTTAGGAGGACGGCTTAACAAGAACTTGTTTATATTTTATTTGAAGGCTACCATGTTGCATTCAACTGGGAAGCATCACAGCGGGACAATGTTTCAAAGTATGGTGTTAAACATAGATTCGGAAATTAGAAAAAGTCGTTAACAAACTGGAAAGTAAGCCAGACCGAATATTGTCGGAAATAGCCGAGGACCATTATCATGCGTCAGGATAAAAAAAATATGGGACAGTCTGGAATGTCCTCCATTACAAAATTCTGCAATAAGATGACTTCACTAGTAAAATATGATATTTGAAAGGGTAGTAATCCGCCCCCTAAACCGTGTTTCAGTTGCAGACATTAGTACATGATTGCTTCTATAAAACTAAGCAATTTTTCAAATGTATTTGCATATGATGAAAAGTAAAACAAGAAAGAGTTTTATCGGAATCGCCAAATGTGACGAAATTGAAAAGAGGGCAAGAGGTTAAAATCGTATTGAATTTTAATAAAGTGTGGATTTTTTACCCCCTAAAACTTTAATAATAACGTGAGTGAAGAACAAAAGAAGAAGAACCGGATACGATAAAAATAAAACACTTCGGTGCAAGATATGGGAAAAACGACATGCGCACAATAAAAGGGCAAAATGGCTGAAAAACACGAAAGAAGACCTCCAGGAAATTAAAGATGAGCCAGAAAGCAAAACTAATGTAGCAACACTCAAGACGACTCTATGAACAATGACAAATTGGAAAATATCAGGCGACGACTTAGTAACAGAATACTTGCTTAAAAATTCACGAACTTGTTTGAAAGTGCAATATCCAAGAAGATGCATACACGAAACAGACATGCTAGAGTGGATGACTAAAGAGAAGAAATGTATAAATAATAATAATAATAAAACATCGAGAAGGGAACGACATAAAACAACTACAGACTATTAACCTGCTTACTGTGTGGAAATCTCTAGCAATACAGCTATCATAACATACAACTACCTTATTATCCGTGAATTACTCTCCGATAAATAGAAAGTGTACCGAACAGCAGTAAGAAGGACACATGATTTGCTATACATAAATGTAATGAGCTAACAAGAATAAAAGATGAGTATCGCAAATACAGGAGATGTCTATTGATCTAAGTCTTGACAAGACCAAGGCTATAGGTAGGAGGAACACAGTCAGCGGTGAGAGTTAGCCTGTAGTTCTTGGAGAGAAGTTACTGGAATGTTACAATGAGGTTCAAAACAATGAATTGATAGAGACCACCAGATCAACAACTGAAATGAGCTTGGGCAAAGGAAGAATAGGCCAGACAGTTCTGAAGAACACATACGATGATAGTGTTTAGAAAAGACTGAGACTAGCAACATCACGTTTGTGTGTGTGTGTATGTGTGTGTGTAAGAGAAAGATAGAGAGAGAGAGAGAGAGAGAGAGAGAGAGAGAGAGAGAAAGGGTGTAGAGAAGAATATGGAACATAAAGAAAGTCAATGTAATATCCGTAATCGTTGAGTACTAGGAAGAGTAACGAAAAATGTGACAACAAACCCAATCAAAGAGAAGACTGAGATTACACAACGAACAGCAAAGATGAGAATACCCGAAATCTCTAAGAAAATCCTTGAATGCTGAAACTAACCCACACAAAGCATGAACACTAAGCAAATTGGAACTTGCACCAAAAATAAGATAAAACATGGAAGGGACAGTACGTTAACTCGATGAATTGAATTTGCAATAAATAAATAAATAAATGCCACACAAAATGATCATTAAGGGTGAAAAAGGACGGAAAGATCAATAAGGGAGAGTACAAAGCAGACCTTAATTGAAAAGGTGCAAAGAGTATTGGGAGCTTGAGTAGGTTTATTGCCACCCTAAACTCAAAGAACAGTATTTTTTGCCAGCGAGAAATCAGTGGTATGCAACAGTTGTGATAATGCATAATCATTTGTAATAGGCATCGAAAGAGGCAAGAATACAGGAAATCGGGAAAAACTGTTGTCACTCAGATTCCAAGGTATACCATTGATTTTCAGTGAGCACTCACTGTCTGTCTATCTGTCTTTCCATATTTTCAAACTCTATCTCCCCCGAAATGAAAAGTCGCAGAGCGGCGCTAGGGGCCTCAAATGATTGGATTTTCTACGGGCCGTTCCTTTACGGTTGTTTAACCGGTTAAAATTGTTTTTTTTAAAAGGTGAAAAACTGGTAACAATTGAAAAATATCGTTATACATCTTAGTTTATGTTTAATTTTTAATTTTTATTTACGTTATATGCGTGTCGTTTTGTACAATAGTAACGTCACCAGTTTGAATGCTACAGTTTCGGTTTCGATTCTAGCTGATGGCACCAAAATACTTTCTTTTTTTTACTTTTGAAATCACAACTTTATAATAATATATATGAAATCTGAACAAATAAAAATATCATATTTAATTGTATTTTACGCCCGTGCAAAGCAGCCCACCCCCCACGGCTAGTAATAGTAATAATAATAATAATAATAATAATAATAATAACAACAATAGAACTAGGTACGATCCCTAAAATGTTTGAAAAAAGAAAGGATTAGAAGATCGGAATCAGAGTAATGATTGAGAAGATACAACGGATAACTAATGAAAACGGCTGAAATATTAAGGAAAACCCTTCAATGTGGAGACTAATACACATGTAGTATATACGCTAACCAGAAACATAGAAACTGTCACAGACGTGAAACACAAAGAAACACCACATGAAACAGAATATATTTGTAAGTTACTCCTCACCCACGAAAAAGTGTCGGCATCAACTGATACCACGCCTAATAATCGAAGAGTGTCAAGGAGAATGAAAATACCGAGGAGAACAGGCACTAACCAAACCTCCACTGGTTGAGTGCGAATAGGACTGGTACCTTCAGGAAGCTTAGTGACACCAACATTCCAGTGAGGATTAATGGTCGCTTCCAACGAAAAACCAGTGGTAAACGGATGTTGTTATAATGCACATTCATCTGCAAAGATTATTGAAAGCAGTGGAGAGTACTGAAAATTTGATACATAATCCAAATGAATCCACATGTTGTCCTCGTATTATATCTATAATACAAGGGAACTAACTAGTAAAATTTTTAATTTCTAATACATATATGTGTGTCTGTGTGCGTGTGCGTGTGCGCGCGTGTGTGTGTGTGTGTGTGTGTGTGTGTGTGTGTGTGTGTGTACTTTTGTCCTTTTCCCATCTGTAAAAACGAATCTATTGAGAAATGCATCAGTTTCTAAGAGCGGGTTAGGGCACGTTAAGACAAATGTTAGTGACGTAATGACGTAATAGCCTAAAAAGTACCGAGAAATTGAATCCAGTTAAAAGTTCTTTGCCACACTTACAACCTCTACCCCTAAAAGGTCAAAAGCAAAATCGGGAATTTTCAGAAATGACAATAGATCGATAAATTATTCCTTAAAGTGGACGCGTCAAGGCCGTAATCGAATGGGATTTCCATCTGACATTGCCACTGATTTATTACCTTTATCTCGATTACCTATACAAACAAAATATTGTCAGATATCAAACGGCTTACGTTTTAGGGAACGTAACAAAGTTTGTCTAATCAACGCGTATGCCCGGACAACAAAGGCTATATCGTCTTGAGGTTACAGAAACCACTAAAGCAAATAATATATATATATATATGATTAATTTTTTTTTGTGTGTTATGTAGTTTTTAATGCTTTTTAATTGATCTAAAAATCAACCACCTCGCCCCGCAAGCGCCCCCTCCTCAATGTAGACATAATTTTTGTGAAATGTTAAATGGTATTCTATTCGTTAAATGTCGGCGCCTTACTTATGTAAAAAAAAAGCAAAACCGTTAATCAAACTGCAGAAGCATCTGTTAAACTATACAAGTTCTACAATTGAATACCCTCCAGCATCACCTGTTAAACTACACACGTTCTATAATTGAACCTCTCCCTCAAAAATAAATAAATAAATAAATAAATAAAAATAAAAATAAAAATAAAAATAAATAAATAAATGAAAGAAATAAAAGAACGAAAAACATAAATATATGTTTTTGTAAACTAGTGAAAAGTTTTTTTAGATCAATTAAAAAGCATTAAAAATTACGTAACAAAAAAATTAACCACATTTTTTTTATTATTTCAAATGTCCGCTAAAAAGATTCCTGCTCGATGTGATAAGCTACGTCCCTTCCCGCGTGCGTACGCGAACGCATCATGTAACAAAACACTAGTGAAGGCGGTGAAATGGCGTAAAATAGTCCCAGATTCCATAGCATGCAAACGGTATATTTGCGACGGATTTTATTATCAGATTCGTTGTCAGCGACCTCGAATACCTCTATAAATCCAAATTAGAGTGGTCGGGGTTCTGTTATAGCGTGAGGTAACATTTACCTTTTAAAAAAAATATAATTATTCACTGACACGTGTTTCGTCGTGTAAGGCTCATCAGAGTGGTTGAATCTAGCAAGATTCGAAATCGAGACCTCACGGCAAGAAGCCTAAAATCTTATCACACACACATATTATCTATAGCTATTTATCTATTATATATCTATAAAAGTGAAAGTGTGTGTATGTGTGTGTGTGTGTCCGTGTACATTTCCCTACGCAATAACTCTGTCAATTTTTAGTCTACAGACTCGAAATTTAATATACAGGGTACTAAGATTTGGGAAAATCGATGTGATCGATTTTGGGCCAGAAATTTGGCGATTAAGGGGTCAAAGTTCAACGATTTGACCTTTGAGAACTCTACCAAACTCCTCCGACAATTTTGGGTCTACACACTTGAAATTTTGAATATAGGTCTCTTGGACATGGATCTAACTTAATAATATGATTTGAGCCCAAAACAATAAATGTTAAGGGGTCATAATAGGGATCAAAGTTTAAAAAAATTGACCGTGTTTTTGTTTTTTTTTGCTCAGCATACACCCCCAAACACCCGAGCAACGCCGGCCATCCGTGCTAGTATATCTATAAAAGTAAACGTGTTTGTGTGTGTGTGTGTGTACATTTCCCTACGTAATAATTCTGTCAATTTTAAGTCTACAGATGGATCTAACTTAATAATATGATTTGAGCCAAAACAATAAATGTTAAGGGGTCATAATATAATAGGGGTCAAAGTTAAAAAAATTGACCGCTTTTTTTTTGCTCAACATACACATCCAAACATCCGGGCAACGCCGGGCTGAAATGCTAGTACTCCTATAAAATCATTTTTCTTTTGTGTTTATTGATATTCCTATTAAAAACCCTCTTTTCTATTTATTTAAAAAGAAAATATAATTTTCTTATACATGGGTTGTGGAATTGCATTCACTAGCAAAAGCTCTTGCTATTTTGCATATTCTTTTGAACATTCATTTTAATTAATTCCCTATTAGTTGCTTCGTTTTTTTTTTCATGGGATAATCATCTTTAGTTAATTATTACATGTAATTATTTTCATGCAGGTATTCTACATGATTTATCCTTGCTTAAAAAGTTTATAGTAAACACAAAATTGTTTCCATATATATTTATGTATACGTATATATTTTTGTTTAACAAATTTTGCCTACCAAACTCCTTTTAGAGCTTTTGGTCTACAGACATGAAACTTCATATATAAGGTATCTGCATCATTGCAAAATATTATATTTGGGTTTTAGCCCGGAAAAATCGGTGCAAAAGTGTGAAAGTTAAAAAAAAAAAAAAAATGAAATTTGCCAGGTGAAGGTCGAACGCCGGCATTACGAATGCATAACGTAGTAGCTATTGGTTCATGTTTTAATTTTTAGCCTTGCAGTAAACATGTTTTCATAGCCCAGTCATTGACGGCAGAGGCAAAATAAATCGTAAGCTGAACGTTTTGGTTTCGATTCTCGGTGGTGGCGCATGAGTCTTTTTTTAAAATACTTTTTAAATCATTACTATATTTTGCATTAAATCTATCTATGTATCTATTTATATATCTATAAAAGTGAAAATGTCTGTTGGTCTTTTCTCTATGGTAGTTAAGGAAGACTATAATGCAGAAAGATATCACTTTACATATTCACAAGTTTTAATATATACATATAACCTTATGAAACTTACATAGCGCCCAAGCAAAGCCGGGCGGAAATGCTAGTATATCCATAAAAGTGAAAGTGTCTGTCTGTGTGTATGTCTGTGTGGTTGTCTGTGTACATTTCCCTACGCAATGACTCTGTCAATTTTTAGTCTACAGACTCAAAATTTGATATACAGGGTACTAAGATTTGGAAAAATCTATGTGATCGGTTTTCGGCCAGAAATTTCGCTGTTAAGGGGTCAAAATTCAACGATTTGACCTTTGAGAACTCTACCAAACTCCTCCGACAATTTGGGGTCCAAACACTTGAAATGTTAGATATAGGTTCCTTGGACATGGATCTAACTTAATAACTTGATTTGAGCCCAAAACAATAAATGTTAAGGGGTTATAATAGGGATCAAAGTTAAAAAAAATTGACCGCTTCGGTCTCTACCAAATTACTCAAACAATTTCTGGTCTAAACATTTGAAATTTGACACAAAGGATAATCAGAGATAGGACAAGCTTTTTAATCTGTTTTGGTCGAAAATTTGAGCTACCAATATATAAATGTATGTATGTATGTATGTTTGCATGTCTGCCTAAAACTTTCGACAGAGACGATGGATTTTTATAAGATCAGTATCGTTTTAAAATTCGACCTTTCAGACGACAAATATCGAAAAATTGGCTAAAAACACTTATATCTTGACCTTCAACTCGGCACTTTTCTACAGTGGGGGTCGCTTTTTTTCGCCGATATTTTCGAAAGTCATCGTTTCGTTTCAATTGTCTACCCTTAATTAAAACCTACGTTACTCCCGCTTTGGCGGTGGTCGTAACAGCAAAGACGTCAGGTTTTTCCCCGTTCATTTCCTCCTTTGCGGCACGGGTTCGAGCCTGCCTTCCTACTACCACATTTTTTTTTTGCTCAACACACACCTCCAAACACCTCGACAATGCCGGACTGAAATGCTAGTATATATATATATATATATATATATATATATATATATATATATATATATATATACTTCATTTACTCACATAAAATTAATATACGCAAGTATAGATTTATGCGTAAACTTTAAGTATTTACTTCAAAAGTGCTCAATACGTAGGTAGAGCTAGTTAGTAATTTATAAAATATATATGGCGATTAAGCTACACTGAATATTCGGCGTTTCATCCACTCTAGGATTCGTCAGGCTTATGCGCGAATTCTGTGGTTGTTTCTCGTTTTTATAAGGTCCTCTTCTGTTGAGAATTTTAGTTAGCCAATCAGCTTTCTAGTATCCAGCGAGCCCCTTCCTATCAGCCAATGGGCATGCATTTTATCGAACAAAGGATCTGTTTTAGAACTAGGTTAGTGGTTTAAGGCAGACCTTTTCCTCCTTTTTTTTTAATATAAATGTGAGAGTGTGTGTGACGACACCTCTCAATCTATATACTGAACCAATCTGTGATCTTCTGATTTGAAATTTGTTATATAGCATATTCAAACATGTGAAAACATTTTAATCGGTCTTCATCCGGAAAAAGGGCTGCTAAGGAGTCAAAATTAGAAAATTCTTACGTGGGGGTCATCGCATTTTTATCTGTTTGTAAATCGCTTCACAATTGCGTATTTGTGATCGAGAAAGCAAGCAGTCTCCTCATATTAAAGATAAATAGGTTTGAAAACACTTTTTAAAGATCGTATCAAGCTGGTCTAATGGTTATCGTACTTCACTCATTGTCTTTAGGTTTTGGTTTCGATCTCAGCTGGAGTATTATTTTTTTTTTTTACTTATAATAAGTGAACTGTTTAGAAAAAACATAATACTCGCATGAGCGTGTCTCAGTTTTTTTCCGTTTTTGTTTACTTCATTTATTTAAAGAATTTTTACTTTACATTTAATATCTACAGTATTTCTCTTTTCAATAAATAAGAATTCTGCAATAATTAAAATATAATAGTTAAGCCTATATTATGACCGGGCAACGCCAGGCGGCCTGCTAGTATATATATAATATTTTTCAAAAGTGAAACGATCAATGATTTTTTTAATGAGGTTCATACACCGAAGTAGGGTAAGATATACTTTTTATTTTTATTTTTTACATAAGCATTTATATGTTGCTACACAATCAAGGGTAGAGTCCGTAGTCTTACAAGTAACTAGAGACCTTATTCAGGCGATTTTGCTTATACAAAGGTAGAGCCCGTAATCTTAGGTAAGATTACGGATTCTACTTTTGTATAAGCAGTATCACCTGAAGAGGTCTCTAGTTACTTGTAGCTGACAGATCGAGGCATGCTTATGACTGTGGCGCAATGGATAAAGTATTTGATAAAATCCAGTTGTTTTTTTTTACATAGGCATCACCACATTATCAAGGCCAAGAGGCCACTCAAGGATAAGTGTTACAGAGTGTACAGTAGAAATTGGACAATATAATAATCATTAGTAATGAAAGTTTGGTAAATTTGATAACTTATATGGAACGGCTCATCAAGAACTTATTTACGTTAGACTTGAAGACAACCATATTGTAGTCAGCCGGAAAGCAGGAAAACGGAAGACAATTCCACAGGCGTGCAGTTCTAAGAAAGAAGCTTTGTTCATGGAATCTACGTTTAGGTTTAGGCACAGATAAAGAGTTGTTATGCTACATTATTGTGGAGATTGAAAGTTCAATTCTCAGTGCGAGTGACACTCAAAAATACGATTGCGAATTAATTAGGAGGACTACCCAGTCATGACTGATGAAGTGAGAGTATGCTACTCCCGTTGATTAAATGAAATGTCTTGTTTGAAATTCCGTGCAGATTCACGAGTTCGACGGAAACATTTCCGAGTTCAACACACAGATTCCAAGTTCGACAAGATATACCTGAGGAAGGCCAAAGTTACACCGGCCGAAACGTGAAAATAACACTCAAGATGAAAACAGTAGTCGGAAATATCCAAACAATACGAATAATCAATCCTCACCTAAAAACAATTCAGAAACGTAAAACCAACAACACATTAAGCTTACCTTTTCCTGGCCATTTTCGGAAAGAAATTCACGGTTAATAAAATCAGACGACTTCTCCAAGACATCATTTCCTATTGTACCAAAGAGGAAGGTCAGAATTAATGTGGAATATGTGTTTTTGCATCGGATGAAGTACTGAAAAAAAAAAAAAAGGAAAGTTTTTTTGTATTTTTCTTTTGTATTTTTTTAACTTGTCTAACCTAAGGTAAGAAGCAGAGCACCCAATTTAAAAGACAACCTTGTGCCAAACATTCTCTCTCGGGTGAGACTAGCGAATATGGTTTTCACTGGGAGAATAATTGCGACGGTAGCAATTAGATCGGCGCACCTTAACAAGACCAAACTTAATATCTTCTATTTAATTTTTCACATGATCACATTAAGCGAATACAGATGTTTTTAAAATAAAAAGAACAACCACTCCTTCTCGAACTCCACTGCATTGATAAGCATCCAACCCTACCCTTGCACACACAACTTGACCATTCATCGATATATGACAGTATCATGGCATGACGCAGCCTGATTTGTTACCTGAGAGCACAGCGGATCACTCATTAATTAACCACGTGACATCGTCGCGTGGGGTAGATGCAACCTTCTGGGTGGGTCACGGCTCACTCATAAATATGGCCCCATATCTCACATTTACAGGCTGATTCCGAACAGACTGAGTTCTTTTATTGTCTGTTTAAGTCTTTTTTTTTTATCTGAAAAATTATTAAAACTGTGTAAAAATACATACATAATTAAAAAAAAAATAGTTCTTATATAATAAACGGCAGTAGTGGCGGCGGTGGTGGCAGTTGTAGTGGCGGCAGTGGTGGCAGTTTTTATTTATTTGCTTCCCTACTGAGCAAATTAGGCACAAGGCCGTTTTTTAATGTGGAGAGAGAGGGAGGGGGGAGGGAAAAGGGGGACCAGCTCCCGAGAGGTGGGGAATGGGAGCTGGATAAGCACTGTTGGCATGAAGGGTTGCCCCTACATTGACCAAGGTCAGATATGCGGGGTTACCCCCACATATGGTCTTTGCTGGTCTTTGCTTGCAGCAGCTGTCGGAACAGATACTACACTTTAATCTTGACGCCTGTGCCGCCGATAAAAGTTGTGTTCCTTTCTGGATGTATATTTCGTCAACTAATAAAACATAATCCTTAGAAAGATGATTTTTTTTTTTTTTTTGCAAGAGTGATTTTACTGCTGTGATTGATCCCGACTTAAAATTTTTTTTTTTTTTTTAGAATAAAGAAAAGGAAATTTCTCCAGAAGTAATTTATAAGTTTGCCTTGATATATAGCGCAGTAGTAAGGCATAACGTATTAGTTCTACAGAAAATGGAGGACGGTATTTTGGTTTATAATGTTGTCTTTTTGTAACTTTGTTATATTTTTGATTTCAAATCGGGTATCGCTCTTCTACTACGTTTTTGATGTACCTGGGAAAATTTTATAAAATGCTAAATTTTGTAAGTTTAGCATTATTTCCATATATAAACCATTGTGGTAATGGTATAGGGTTTCCATTGCATTTGAGCTAGACGTGGAGATTTCGGTCAATACGAATTGATTCTTTTATAGATGGAAAATGTGTTTCAAGGTCAAAGACTATTTATTCTATGAATTAGAATATAATCGTCATGTTTTTTTAATGCAAAACGAGAGGGACAAAATTTCACAGTAAAATGGTTAAATCCGTTAAAATGTTAGCTGAAAGAAAATCTTGTAATTCATCTTTTTCAATCTGTCGTTGCTTTGAGGGTTTCCTAAAATCTGTTTAAGTCGGTAAAAGAAATGGTTTTATTATTTGTTTCGAATGTATTGTTGGTATTGGTTGTAAATTCCAATTCGATTTGTATCTTTTTTTCTTTTAAAATATATTTATCTTCAAAATGTTTGATGCAAAGAATTAAATTTTTCGCAGCGAACCAATTATTTCGATTAACAGATTTTATCCATTTTTCAATCATATTTTCCAAAATAAAAGAGAAAATGTGGAGACTTTTTTACTGTTCGTATCATATCTGCGAGAACAACCAAATGCCACCCATTTGTTAACCATTTTTGTAATACAAAAAATATAGAAAATACTTTAAAATTCAAAAAATGCAATTAATGCATCAGCAAAAATATACAATATGGCGTTTAAAAAAACATCGCTTACGCAATTGAAAATAATTCAGGCGACATCATTCTTGATCACTAATTGTTTATTGTTTTAATTTTTAAAACAAAAAGGTAAACTTGCATTTTAATTTATAAAACATATTTAGAAATTAAAATATCTTGAAATTAAAAAATAATTTATTTACGTTAAAAAAAAACACGCAATTCTTTAAGTTATGCCCCTTTAAAATGTTTGATTTACCTAAGCGATCAATCTGTTGATTGTTCTTAGTTTACAATTTCAATCAAACTGTTAAGAATCAGTTATATTGGACATATGGGGCCATGTGTATGAGTCGTGGGTGGATTTATAAAAGATACATCTGCATAAGAGAAATAACAAAACCTTTTTGTACTTTTATCTGGCAAGAAAACCAATAAACAATTAAACAAAATCAGAGGTAGGATTTGTTTACCTTAATATGGTTCGTGCTATATTCTAAATGAATAAACGCGAAAGTTTTGCCCACTTATCTGAAGTAGAATAACATCAAAACGAGGCAAGATTAGTTAACGCAATCATCATCATATCGCATGAATCCGAAGATTATATTGCTTAGCGTTGGTTTCCTTGACATTTTTCCAGTTTGAATTCTTTCTTGAAAAACATCGGATAATTACAGGAGGGACGGCGTGAAGGTTGCTAACATCACAAGTTAAGCTGATATTTTGTGGAACAAACCGGATTCGAATTCGGAACATCCAGGTTGTCAACCCGGTTCGTTAACCACTTGACCGCCATCGCTTCCCATTTAACTCAATGAGGCAACATAATATTTTGAAATATCGTATATAATATAGTAGTTATCTAACACACACACACACACACACACACACACACACACACACACACACACACACACAATCACACACACACACACACACACACACACACACACACACGCACACACACACACACACACACATATATATTTTGATTGCAGAAATTCTTCTCTGAACCAAACTTACAACTTTCCCTGAGCTATGTTCATGTTCCGTTCTGTCCCCTCTGGGATCTTCCGACCACTCAGTTGTATCAGTTAAGATAAAAACGAAATGCAATAAGTCTTCAGACGTACCTCTCCACCGTACGGTATATCGATACTCTACGGCTGACTGGGATAGCTTCCGTACATTTATATCTGATCTACCCCTACATTCCATGTTTAAAAAGGATGTGTCCTCCATAATATCAGACCTGACTGAATGGTTAATTGTAGTCACAGACTGATTCATACCATCCAAAAATTCCAACAAAAACCTAACAGCCAGCCATGGTTCTCCCCAGAATGTGCTGCTGCCATCGCGCACAGAAATCACTTTTTCCATAGCTACCAACGTAATAGATGCACTGTGACTAGAGCTGCTTTCAGGACTGCCAGCAACCACTGTAAAAGAGTAATAAAAAATGCAAGAGAGCTATATGCCCAGTCTGTTAAATCCAAAGTTGCTGAACAGCGGCTTGGCTTCCACCAGTTTTGGTAAATAGCAAACAGGATCCTGAACAGAATTGTGCGTTCTATCCCAACTATCATCAATGGACCTGAGGTCATCTCGTCAGCATCAGACAAGGCCAAGCTATTTGGCAAGAACTTTGCAGCTACTTCTACCCTACACGACGAAGGCCATCAACTCCCCATATTTCCTCCTACAACAGACAACACGCTATGTAACATACAAATATCTGTGCGTGAGGTCGCCAAGCTTATTAAGAACCTTGATTCCAGTAAAGCAACTGGCCCTGACGGCATTCCAATTATAGTGCTGAAAAAGCTTCAACCAGAACTTGCTCCCATACTTACAAAACTGTTTAAGCGTTGCCTTAAAGAGAAGTGCTTTCCAACACCCTGAAAAATCTCATCAGTATGCACTGTATTTAAGAATTCAGGTGATAAGTCGTCCCCCTCTCAGTACAGACCAATAAGTCTCCTGTGTGTCATGAGTAAGTTGCTGGAATCCATATTAAATAGAGAGTAGTCAACCACCTCAGCAGAAATAACCTTCTTAGTGACACACAATATGGTTTCCGTTCTGCTAGATCTACAGCAGATGTGCGAACGGTTATATCTCATAGGATTAGTGAATCTCTCGACAAAGGCTTCCTCTCTAGGGCAATTGCTCTTGACATATCAAAAGCCTTCGATAAGGTATGGCATAAAGGCCTACTTCACAAGATTTCCAGCTACGGTATAACCGGAAATGTTTTCTCGATCATTAAATCATTTCTCTCTGATAGGTTCATAAGAGTAGTGGTTGATGGGCAGAAATCAGAGGCCCTCAGTATTAATGCTGGAGTCCCTCGGGGGTCCATCCTGGGCTGAACTCTCTTCCTGATCTTCATCAATGATCTCCCAAAACACATACTTAACTCATTTGTGGACATCTATGTTGATGACACAACCATCTATGGCAACACATCAAAGGCCATAAATGACAAATTTCTCTCTAATCCTCTCTCCTCTGATCTTGAGCGCGTGGTACATTGGGAGAAGAGGTGGCTGGTTACTTTTAATGCATCTAAAACCAAGTTCCTATCTTTACATCATCAACGTTCTGATCATCATCTGGCATCAATTGAAATGGACGGCTCTCAACTAGGGGAAGCCCCATGCTTTGATAAGCTTCTGGGCTTGACCTTTACTCCTGACCTGAAATGGAACACGTACATCAAGTCTATTGCCAAGGTCGCTGGAAAAATGGTGGCATCCGTCTATCGCTCCAGGAGATATCTCACTGCTGACGCAATTCTCTACTTATATAAAAGCCAAGTACGTCCAAGGATGAAGTACTGTTGCCACATCTGGGCAGGAGCTGCTAAAAACACTCTATCCTGCCTTGACAGAGTACAAAATAGGTTCGTGGCTTAGTGGGGGATTCCGTTTTCTCTTCCCTGCAACCTTTCTCCCACAGGAGAGATGTTGCGAGCCTGTCTTTGTTTTATCGTTTCTTCCATGGCAAGTGCTCATCTGAGCTCCAATCCCTGGTCCCCCTCTCCGATCTTTCACCAAATACACCCGTCTAGCTGAAACCACTGTCAAAAAATTTCCCCACTCTTTATCTGTGCCAAAACCAAAACGTAGATTCCATGAACAAAGCTTCTTTCTTAGAAGTACACGCCTGTAGAACTCTGTTCCGTCTGCCTGTTTCCCACCTGACTACAACCGGATGTCTTCAAGTCCAACGTAAACAAATTCCTGATGAACCGCCCCCTTAAGTAGACACTTTCTCAAATCTCACCACTAACGCACTGTACACGCAATAACCCTTATCCCTGAGTTGCTTCCGGGCCTTGATAAGTGGTGACCTCCTTGTAAAAAAAAAAGTACCGTAGGTTTTCAACAACAGATGCCACATACAAATGTATTATAAAATAAAGAGTTATATTCGAAATTCCATTCAGATTCTAGAGTTAGCCAGAATGACTCTTGAGTTCGACAAGAGACACCTGAAGAAGGTCAGACGTTACATCGACCGATATGTTATGAAAATAACACGCAAGAGAAGAACAGTAGTTCGAAGAATCCAAATCACCGGTTCTCGCAAAATCATTAAAGTTAAGCAAAGATAAGCCTAGCCAGTACCAGATGGATAATCATTTGTGAACACTAGGCGCTGTATGTACTCTCCGCTTATATCTGTATTGTTTCTAGTCGTTCTGAACTTATATACTTGCAATTTGAATTAAAACAATGCCTACTCAGGAGCTGTGTGGTTGGCAACTCTTGCCACAATAATTTCACACGCAGGCATCCTTCAGTGTGTATCCATAGTCTGACAAAAGTGAACAGAGCCGTTTTTTTTTAGGAAGCCTGAAAATATTCCACCTCTGCTGATAAAATTTTTAATTTTTATACACGAAAAATACTGATTTCAAATGCTACGACTTTACATGTGTTTGCAACACATGTAAAGTCGATTATAGTTTAAGGAAGTTCATTTTACTAGATTAGTTTCGCATTATATTGCATTTGACTTAAAAATAAATTACTGCCTGCTACAGTGGCCTTCATTACAATATACGCCGTATTGCTATACGCGAGTACAGCCGATGTTTCTCAATTGCTTTAATACGTATGTTCCAATTTTAAAACGCCTTTCATTATTGTCCATAGCTGTTTGCTCCCTTTGTCGGGACTCATTATGTTGCTACAAAAACGATTTGTAGATATAACGAAGGACTTCATTTTTGACAGCCATCTTGCAAGGCTGTAGATATAATGTCTAGAACGACAATAGAAATTTGTTTATAAAAACTGTAGAGATTGCAGCAATGCCAGGTGTATTACCATCTAAACTGAACTCACGTAGAAAACAACACGCGACAATACCTAACTAATATTCCTGGTGAACCAAGTGCAAAGGAGATTCAGACAATTGCACTAAAGGGAACAGCGAGGATACTAACAAGGAGCTCTCGATTGGTTTAAATAAAAAGTAGGGCAATGTTGGCAGCTGGTTTGACTGCCCCATACCCAGCATTACAATCTTCAAAGAAAGAAAAAAATACACGGACAGACATCGAGATATGCCTGGTCGTATCTATAAAAGTGTGACAGACTGATGAGAATGATATTACGGTTCCGGAATTTTGAGTTGGGGATTGATTATTCGTATTATTTGAATTCTTCGGATTATTGGTCTCATATTGAGTGTAATTCTCACAATGTTTCGGTTGATGTAATCTCTGACTTTCTCTAAGTGTATCTTGCACGAAATTTCGAATGCAAGGACCTGTAGGGTAGTGGATAGAGCACTTGGTAAAATTCAATTGTAAAAGTTACACTCTTCCGGAAGTTTAAGGTTCAATCTCTAGTGTGGGCGACACTCAAAATGCAATTGCGACTTTTACCCAGTCATACCTGACGGAACAAGAGCATGCTACCTTCGTTGGATTAAATAAAGGGTTCTGTTCGAAATTTTGTGCAGATTTCCGAGTTCAACAGAACAATTCTCGAGTTAAACAAGATCCACCTGAAGAAGGTTGGAGGCTACATCGACCAAAATTTTGTACAAATAAGATCCAAGATGAGAATAGTAGTTTAAAGAAGCTAAATAATACGATGAAAACAGTATTTTTAACGTGACTAGTGGACAGACAGAGTTTCTTATGGAGCTGCGTTGTCACATATTCTAACTGAAAATGGAAAGAGCGACAACGCTGATTAGTGGTTTGTGCGTCTTATTTCAAAATGTTTACAGAGGTGAGAAAAGAGGCGAAGGCGATCGATGAGATGCCCGAATTAGGCGTGTCATTTGAGGTGTCTGGAGAGCACAAACCTTGAACAAGAAACGAAGGGAGAGAGGGAGGGGGTGAGATAGCAACGGGACAGACACAAAAGGTAAGAGAAATTGCCTCAGCGGTGGACATTTCGTCGGTGATTGTTTTCTCTCATAATGTTTAGGATAGAAAATGTCGGATCATTTCCAAAGAAAATAATGAAGAACGGGCGCGAATTATGTGTTGACTCACAATTATGTGTTTATGAAACGAAGAACAAGAAGAAAAAGAAAAAGGAAGTAGAAAGAGAAGAAGAAGAAGAAGAAGAAGAAGAAGAAGAAAATAGAAGAATACAACGATAAAGAAGAAGACGGAGAAGAAAACAACGGAGGAGGAGGAGGAGGAGAAGAAGAAGAAGAAGAAGAAAGAAGAAGAGAGAATAAGAAAAAGAAGAGGAAGAAGAAGTAGAAGAAAATAGAAGAAAGAAAAAGGAGAACAAGAAGAAAAAAGAAGAAAAAAGAAGAAAATATACAAGTATACGATAATAAAGAAAGACGAAGAAGAATGAAAAAGAAAAAGAAGAAGAAAGTAGAATACAACGATAAAGAAAAAGAAGACGAAGATGAAGCAGCATGAGAAAGAGGAGGATAGAGAGAGGAAAACAATATTAAGAAGCCGAAGAAGAATGAGGAATACTACTACTACTACTACTACTACTAATAATAATAATAATAAAATGATGATGAAAAAAAGAGAACAAAAAAAATGAAGAAAACAAAGGTCAAGAAGGAGTAAGAAGAAAGAGAACGAGGAGGAGGAGCAGAAAGAAGAAAAAGACGAGGAAAAAGGAAATGAAGAAGATGAAAAGGACAAGAAAACAAGATAAAGACGACGAAAAAAAAAGAGATAGGTATGATTTATTATTGTAAATAGGCTTTTATCTATACAAGCACAGAAAAACTACATCGTCGGTTATTTGGTTTGGTAATTGGTTTCACCTTGAAAATCCAGTCTTTATCTTATCAAGATGTATTTTCAATTTCTAACAATCAGTACGCAGTTCTCTTTCGTGCAACTGTAACATCAGCAAGTTTTTACAAACAAGTTTTAAAAAAATGCAATTTTGCTCTTTTCTCTGCACTTTTCTTCTGTTATGAAAGAGTATCATATAACAAACATTAAAGACCGTAATCGTTTACAATCTTACGCAGACGTCGCTAATATGTCTCTACTCTTTCAAAAAGATGTACCATAGTTTTTAAACGCGTGTTTCTAGGTCTGCTACATACGTTCGAAAGAAATCAATAAAGTGTTAGAAAAAGAACATTTAACCCGTTTTCATCGGTGAATTCATTTTGGACTCCATTATTTGATTCGTTTTTCATTTCGCGAGTCGCAGATGATTTCTTTAGATTTTGAACAGCCTTTAATACGCAGATCCACTGGCAATGAAACCATGGTAGGTCTTTTTAATTTCTAAAATATAGTTATATATCTATCTATATATCTATAAAAGTGAACGTGTATGTGTGTGTGTGTGTGTATCTGTGTACATTTTCCTACGCAATAACTCTGTCAATTTTTAGTCTACAGACTCGAAATTTGATATACAGAGTACTGAGATTAAGAAAAATCGATGTGATTGGGTTTTGGCCAGAAATTTCGCTGTTAAGGAGTCAAAGTTCAACGATTTGACCATTGAGAACTCTACCAAACTCCTCCGACAATTTTGGGTCTAAACACTTGACATTTTACATATTGGTTCCTTGGACATGGATCTAACTTAATTTGAGCCCAAAACAATAAATATTAAGGGGTCATAATAGGGATCAAAGTTAAAAAAATTACCGTTTTTTTGTTTTTTTTGCTCAACATACAACACCAAACACCCGGGCAACGCCGGGCACCCATTGCTAGCATATCTATAAAAGTGAACGTGTGTGTGTGTGGGTGTGTGTGTGTGTCTGTGTACATTTCCCTACGCAATAACTCTTTCAATTTTAAGTCTACAGACTCGA
>NC_136496.1:90174217-90184217 GCF_053919585.1 Euprymna scolopes
GAAATATGTCGGCAAGTTGAAATAAAGATTTTGCATTTCAACATGCCGACATATTTCTGTGCGCGTTATCCATCCACCCAAACAAAGATTTTATTTGTTATAAACAATCGTTGGTGTATAATAAATATTTCCCGTAAATTACAGTGTTATGTGACCATTAGTTAAAGAATTTATCGGTTAAATATTTACCCACACAGACACGCGCATGCATACATACATCTACTGTTTTATTTATACAGAAGAATGTTTGAGAATAACTCCGGAAATTTTTGGAAAATATGATGGAACTACGTGTGAGCCGATTGCAGAAATGTACAACGAGTAAGAGACATTTGGTTGAATGATATTAAATTTATATATATATATATATATATATATATATATATATATATATATATATATATATATATATTAGTGATGGGACGATTCCAATATTTTTCCCGATACCGATTCTGTACTAAATTCCCGATTCCGATACAATTACCGATTCCGATTCCGATTCTTTATGAATATCTAAATATTTTACTATAAAATTGTTAATTGTCCAGATTACTGTAAAACACATCTTAAATGTGCATGTATTTTCTTAAACGTAAAAAACATCTTGTAACGGGATGATCTAGAGATTATAGTCTTACTGGAAGTTTAAATCAATAAATTTTAATTTCTTGCTTTGACGACCAGTTAGTAAATTACTATCATGTGTCTCGCAAAATACTTCAATGGATGAACTTGTACCATCTAAACGAAAAGACATTTTACTAACTCGACTAGCAGCAAAATTCCACCCTTTATTATATACAGCTTTAGGTAAGAAAATATTTTTTTTACTCCATTAGCTTCTTTCCTCTGAACACTTGCTTTTGGAATTCCCCTCCTACTTCCCGTTTCACAGATCGTATTTACATGCAGAAATTTAAATGTAATGTGAACAAACATCTAGCAATCTAACTCCCATCCCATGTTGTTCCCTATAAATCTGGTTCCTTTTACATGAACCCATTTACGCTTCAGTAGCCATATGCCTTATTTGGCCGGTAAAAAGTAATTAAAAGAAAATAGCCAAGACTCCAATCGCAAGTGATAGTGTTAGAAACAGGTTTTGTTTTTCGGACTGCACTTTCCCACCCCACCTTTCCTTTTCCATTTCAAACTAAAAGGAAAATAATTTAAATATTTTATGAGAAACTATTAGTTTTCGTCTGCGTACTTTTATAAATAGTATTTCTGTTCGCCCGGAAGTTCGTGAGATGGTAAATAAAATCCATTCATAATTAAATAATATAACCACCTTCACCTTTTGGAAGCACCTTGCCCATTGTAATAAAAAAAGGTTAGCTTTAAGATTATTCCGTTACGCTTCTGACTTCAATCACAGATTGTGAGTGCCAAGGGACTTTGAACATTTTTTTGTGGCCCTCCTAGCGTTTCGCATAACTAGCATAGTTATGGTTGATCCAAATAGATTATAAGTACCTTATCTTTTATGAACATTAGCAAAGTCTGATAATATTAAACCATCAGTGCCAATAGAGGTATAAACGTATAATATTAAACTTTGATTCCAATATGCGACGCTTGGAAAGATACCGTTAACGAATGCTAAGTAAAATTAGTCGTCAGAAAAAGAAAAAAAATCTCACAAAGCAAAATAAGTGAAGAGGCGCTATTGAAAAGAAAGCCCTATACCAAAATCAAACACAGCTTTTCTGGAGTAAAATTTCACAAAAAAAATCTAACGGATGCATGTATTTTACATTAGACTGAAAATATTATAATATAGTGATGCCTGTAATCGCACCGGACATAAACAACAAAAACAAATAAACTAATTAACAAGAAAGAAAAGTCCTACCAAATCGTAGACTCTGCTTTTTCTAGCTGACCACAGGGTGAATATCAAAGAAAAGGAAAAAAACTGAACTAGCCAGAGAGCTGAAAGGGATATGGATGATGAAGAAAATCAGGATAATACCTATAATAGTAGGAGCACTACGAACAATTCCGAAAAGCTTTGAAAAAAAAATAATGGCAGAAATTTGGAATCACTGGAAAGACACAACGAACAACAATAATGAACGCAGCCAAAATATTAAGAAAAACCCTTGAGTGCGGAAACTGACATACATGAACCACGTGAACGGGCTAGACAAACTGCTGCATTACATGCTGCAGAGACAAAACATGAAGAAGTGTTACATGGAACCAAGAACATTAAAGCTGCACATCTATAAGTTCTCTATACCTTCCTCCATCCCCTCCCATTGTCCTATCACTGCCCCCCTAAAGAGTGATACCAAGGAGGGCCAAGGAGGATAGAAAGACCGAGGAGATAGCACTGACCAGACCTCCGCTGGACAAGTGCGAAAAGAACAGAGACCTTGGGAAGGTTTACTTCCACTCAAATTCCAGTGCAGACCAATGGCCACTACTAACGAGAAACCAATGGTAAGCGGCTGTTGCGATAATACAATTTCATTTGCAAATGCTATCGAAAGAGGTGGAGAGTACTGGAAACCAGGGGAGACTTGTTGTCACTCAGCTTCTAAAATTTAAAGTGTTTAGACCCAAAATTGGCGGAGGATTTTGGTAGAGTCTGCAATGGTCAACTCTTTCAACTTTGACCGATTGGCAGCAAAATTTTCCCCCATAAACTGATTAAAAAGCTTGCTGCATGTCTGAATACCCTTTATGTAAAATCTCAAATGTCTACACCCAAAATTTGGTGAATAGTTTGCTAGAGACCGCAAAGATCAAATCTTTTGAATTTGGACCCATTAGCAGCCAAATTTTCGGCCAAAAAACGATTAAAAGCTTGCCATATGTCTACATACACTTTATATAAAATGTAAAATATTTAAACCAACATTGGGCAAGTAATTTGGTAGAGACCTCAGAGGTCAAATTTAAAAAAAACTTTGACCCTAATTTTGACCCCTTAACATTTATATTTTGGGCTACAATCAAATTAAAAAGTTTGATCTATGTCTAATTAACCTACATCTTAAATTTCAAAGTGTTTAGACCTAAAATTGACGGAGGAGTTTGGTAGAGTTCTTAAAGGTCAAATCGTTGGATTTTGACCCCCCTGACAGTCAAATTTCTGTCCGAAAACCGATTAAAGATTTTTCCAAATCTCAGTATCCCTTATGTTAAATCTCGAGTCTGTAGACTGAAAATTGATAGAGTAGTTTGGTAGGCAAATGCACACACACACACACACACACACACACACACACACACACACACACACACAGACAATTTCACTTTTATAGATATATACTGACAGGGAAACGAGATGTTGTCCGGGATAATTTAATGTTCCACGAATGTTTCACACGGGATAATTTAATGATCAACGGGTGTGTCACACTCCCATATGTTTACTGTCATCAAAATCGGTGAAATCACTCATTTTTCAATCAAATTGATTGATTGATTTCTCTAGTTAGGTTCCCACCGCGGTGCAATGAAAGTAAGCCTCACATGTCTCCCTGCAGTAACTTAGTCCACAACACATTGTAATCTACATTGCACTGTAGAGAACCTACTGATAATTTGATAAAATTATTTATCCGTATATAATAGCTTGAATTGAATTGAAGTTTAAAATGTAAAAGTTAAGTATCATGGTGCAAATATGCTTTATACAGAAATATTCATTTCAAACGCGACCCAATCATATCAAAGTCTTCTGCTGATTTTATGTATCGGGCATTTCGGCTTGTGTGGTAATAAAACTTCTCAAATGCATTTGTGGTGTTAGGCTGTGTGTTAGGCTGTGTGTTAGGCTGTGTGAAGTGTTAGCTTTGGTCACAATCGACTGTTTTTCCTTTCATCAGATTATTTCAATTATCGATTATCAATACTTATCGAAGATATTCCGATACAAAACCTATGTAAGAACACTGCTTGGTACATAAAGTACATTCGTATGAACTTTCATAAAAATCGGCCCAGCCGTTTTTGAGTCCATAGCGAACAAACTCACACACCCAGAAGCACACACACAAAGATAGTTGTGATACAGATATTAGTGTTTGTTTTATTTCTTGCTAGCATGGGTGCCTGGCGTTGCTCGGGTGTTTGGAGGCGTGTGTTGTGCAAAAAAAAAAAAAATGGTAGTAGGAAGGCAGGCTCGAACCCATACCGTGAAGGAGGAAAAGGACGAAGGAAAAAACGTGACGTCTTTGCTGTTACGACCACCGCCAAACCGGAAGTGACGTAGGTTTAAATTAAGGCTAGGCAATCGAAAAGAGGGGATGGCCCCTCCCTGTAGAAAAGTGCCCAGTTGAGGGTGAAAAAGAATTAACGTTTGTAGCCAATTTTTCGGTATTTGTCGTAAGAAGGGTCGAGCTTCAAAACGACACTGATCTTATGAAATCCGTCGCCTCTGTCGAAAGTTTTAGGCAGACATGCAAACATACATACATTTAAACATTGGTAGCTCAAATTTTCGACCCAAATCGATTAAAAATCTCTGAATATCCTTTATGTAAAATTTCAAATGTTTAGACCAGAAATTGTCTGAGTACTTTGGTAGAGACCGCAGAAGTCATTTTTTTTTAACTTTGGCTCCTATTATGACCTCTTAACATTTATTGTTTTGGGCTCAAATCAAATTATTAAGTTAGATCTATGTCCAAGGAACCTATTTCTAACATTTCAAGTGTTTGGAACCCAAATTGATGGAGGAGTTTGGTAGAGTTCTCAAAGGTCAAATCGTTGAACTTTGACCCCTTAACAGCGAAATTTCTGGCCGAAAACCGATCACATACATTTTCCCAAATCTCAGTACCTTGTATATCAAATTTCGAGTCTGTAGACTAAAAATTGACAGAGTTATTGCGTAGATACACAGATAAACAGACACACAGACACGTTCACTTATATATATATATATAAATATATATATATATATAGTAATGGTTTTAAAAGTTAAAAAAATGACTTCTGTGTCATCACCTGGAATCGAAACCAAAACATTCAGTGCTGCAACTATCGTCGTTATTTAGCGCTTCAGCCTTTTTATTTTTTTATTTTTACACGGTGGTCACCACTTATCAAGGCCCGGAAGCCACTCAGGGATAAGGGTTATTACAAGTACAGTACGTTAGTGTGGAGATTTATTGAAGTGTTTACTTGAGGTGGCGGTTCATTAGGAATTTGTTTACGTTGGACTTAAAGACATCCAGGTTGTAGTCAGGTGGGAAGCAGGCAGACGGAACAGAGTTCCACAGGCGTGCACTTCTAAGAAAGAAGCTTTGTTCATGGAATCTACGTTTTGATTTAGGCACAGATGAAGAGTAGGGAAAATTTTTCACAGTGGATTCAGCTAGACGGGTGTTTTTCGTGAAAGATTGGCAAGGGGGGGGCAGAGATTGGAGTTCAGACGAGTACCTGCCATGGAAATAACGATAAAACAAAGACAGGCTCGCAACGACTCTTCTGTGGGAGAGAGGTTGCAAGGAAGAGAAAAGTGCATCCCCCACTAAGCCACGAAGTCTATTTTGTACTCTGTCAAGGCAGGATAGGCTGTTTTTAGCCGCTCCTACCCAGATATGGCAGCAGTATTCCATCCTTGGACGTAATTGGCTTTTATATAGATAGAGAATTGCATCAGTAGTGAGATATCTTCTTTGTTGTTACTGTCTATGCCATCGCCATATGGATAAAACAAACGCCAAAAATTAAGCTAAAATGTATATTTACGCATGTTCAGTAGTTAGGCGTTTTACTCTTGCCAAGGTCAATTGTTTTATTTTTTTATTTTTGACCGCTTAGCAGCTATTTTCACAGGCTAAAACCCAAATCGAAAATGTTTAAGAGATACAAATACCCTATATATCAACTTTCAAATCTGTAGACCATATATTGAAATAGGAGTTTGGTAGAGTGTGTCCATAACGAAAGTGGTGATATTTATCATTATACATATGCATGTTAATTTATTTATTGCGGACTATTATCCTCATCTTTCTTAGTAGATAAACACGTTGAATCTCTACAGTTCCAGGTAAGAATTGTCTGAAGATAGCGGTTTCAATCCTACCCAAAACCGGCCACAAGCTTACTTGGCCAAAAACGTGGTGAGATGACAACAACTATGGATTACAGTAGAGAATGCAGTTTGGAGATCTGGAGTTCCTATCCTCTCACGGTTACCATCTGAAGAAGGCCAGAGGAATAGTTGGCCGAAACGTTGTGAAACGACAACTAAAAAAGATGAGGATAATAGTCCACATTAAATAAATTAATAAATTATGCTAATCTCAATAAAATAAATATATATATATATATATATATATATATATATATATATATATATATATATATATATATATATAATGTTTAATTCTTTCATACATATTCTTTTACAGAAATTCTACACATCTAATCCAACTTCTTAAACCACGTATCTTCAAGGATGTTTTTGACTCTCAAAAAATGAATTGTTCAAATCATAATTCATAATAATTTTTGACGACGATGACGACGACAACAACAACAACAACAACAACTATTTTTTAACTTGATATTTTTAACTTGATATTTTTTATTTGATATTAAAAATTTCATTTAAAATTCGATTGTTGATTTTATTTTTGTGAGTGAATATTTTTTATTCGATTTTTATATTTGATATTTTAATTTGATCTTTTAATTTGATTTTTAAATTTAATATTTTAATTTGATTTTTAAATTTAATATTTTAATTTAAGTTTTATATTTGCTTTTTAGTTTGATTTGGAATTTTAGTTTTTTAATTTGATTTTTAACTTTATTTTTTAAATTTTATTTTTTAATTTAAATTTTTAATTTGATTTTTATATTTGCTTTTTTGTTTGATTTAAATGTTATTTTTTAATTTTATTTTTAACTTTATTTTTAAATTTGATTGTTAATTTGATTTTCAATTTGATTGTTCATTTGATTTTTAATTTGATTGTTAATTTAGTTTTGTACATTTATTGTTATTTTATTTTTAATTTGATTGTTCATTAATTCTTTTATGATTGTTAATTACATATTTTATATCTGTTTTTTTAATTTGATCTTTATATTTGATTTTTAATTTTATTTTTTAATTTTATTTTTAATTTTATTTTTAGTTTGTTTTATTTAGTTTCTATTTTAGTTTTATTTTTGGATTTTTGTTTGATTTTTTAAATTTGATTTTTAATTTGATTTTATATTTGCTTGTTGATTTGATTTTAAAATAGATTTTTCAATTTGATTTTTAAATTGGATATTTAAATTTAATTTTTTAATCTGATATTTTAATTTGATCTTTTGTTTGTTTTATCATTTCATTTTTTTAATTTTATTTATAATTTAATTCATAATTTGATTTTAATTTGATTTTGTTATTTTGATTTTTAATTTTATTTCATAATTGTATTCTTAATTTTATTTTTAATTTGATTTTTTTAATTTGATTTGTTAAATTTGATTTTTTAAATTTAATTTTTTTAATTTGATTTTTTAATTTGATTTTTTTAATTGATTTTGTATTCGATTTCTAACTTGATTTTTTAAATTTGATTTTTTAAATTTGATTTTTTAAATTTGATTTTTTAAATTTGATTTTTTAAATTTGATTTTTTAAATTTGATTTTTTAAATTTGATTTTTAAAAATTTATTTTTTAAATTTGATTTTTTATTTGATTTTTAATTGTTTTTCTCTTCTAAAACTAAAATTGTTTACAACACAAAAGGTTATGGACCTGGCACACGACTTTGCTTCGATGGACCTGAATCGAAGTTAAACTTTTGGCAGATGAAAGTTTGGGGGTTATTTACGAATCTACAAACCACACAAGTCATATAGACAACATGGAAATCGAAACGAACCAGAGTTTATTGAAAAGAACGCAATTATGCTTTCGGAATTGATGCAGTGCTTGCATGATGATAATGGGAGAAGCCTTTGATAATGGCTACAAATATTGAAGATATTAAGAGAGGATTATTTATCGAAGAGAAAACGCAAAAGTATCTTTTTAGATGCAGAATTATTGAAGCCGAGACGATTATCGACTGTGTTATAAGGGCCGATACAACGGCATATTCATTAAAAATGTCAAGGGAGAGAGAAAGAGATAGATAGATAGATAGATAGAGAGGGAGAGAGAAAAAGACAGAGGGATGGAGAGAGAGAGAAATGGAGAGAGAGAGAGTCAGAGAGAGAGAGATGGAGATGGAGAGGGAGAAAGATAGACAGACGGAGAAAGGAGAATGTGGTAATCGTACTATAGAAACTATTATGAAAATATAGCAAGATACATAGAAATGCCTACAACCTTTGAATAGCCGGGGATATGTTCGCTTAACAGAAACGAAACAAAATTTTGCTAAAATTTAAAAATACCATTAAAAAAAAATAGAAACAAAAACAAAAAAAAAAGTTTTCATGCGATAAATAATTTGTTCGATTCTACAATAGTGAAACTTCACATTTTAATGATCAGCCTTATATTGTTTGAATTGACATGAAATTCATTCAAATTTATATAATAAGACCGTGAAAATCGAACGTGTTTTAATCTGGCAGGCATTGTGTTGTGTTTTAAACATGATGTTTGAATGAAAGTCTTTCAAATTTAAATTGTGATAATGAAAAGAAACTAATACTGTTTACGTGTGATAAATAATGCGTTCAATTTTAAATAAATTCAAATAAATATAATAAAGAAATAGAAAATAATAAATAAATAAAAAACATAATCAAGGAAAATTTTTTGTAGATTTTTTCGTTTCAAGACAAATTCAGTAAAGCATAGTCAATAAAAAAAATACGGTTTAAATTGTTTTGTTGAAAAAAAAAGATGGTTTTATTTTGATTGGACAATTTTGTAATAAAAATATTTATAAAAGAATGAGTGGATGTTCGAACGCGAGAAAATCGCCTACGTGGGAAAGAATCGTGTAGATGGTAGCATTCGCAAGCGATCCCGTGTTCGTTAATTAAATCGATAAAGCAAAATAGTCGCCGAAACTATAATAAACACACATTCCCAACAGTTGAATATTAAACATTCCTATATTTTTCAATAGAAGGCAATTATTTTGATTTGAAATCTTTCATGCCATATGAAAGATAATAAGGAGGGCGAAATAAAATACTTCCTATTTAAAAAAAATAATTTCCTTCGCATTATAATGGACCCGATGCAGAAGAGTTATGTGAGAGTAGTAAAGTATTATTGAGGGAAAGTTGCTGCTTCTTTCTTTAAGACATATTTGAAAGAAACAGATATGTACGAATAAATGTAATAGACAAAATGTAAGAATATTTTCGCGAAACACGCATTAGTAAATGCTATGAATTGTTACTGGAAAAGATCAACATATGTCTATAATAGCCGAAATTACAGAAGATAAACAACTAACAATAATCTGTTTTGACGATAATACAGGAGTGATTGCTGAAAAAAACTTTCCCATTTATTCGTCATATATTCGTATTAGAAGCAGCTTATCCTGCTTTGACAGAGTTCAAAATAGACTTCGTAGTCTGATGGAGAGGGGTGCCCTTTTCTCTTCCCTGCGACCTCTTACCCACAGAAGAGATGTTGCGAGCCTGTCTTTACTTTATCATTATCTTCATGGCAAGTGCTCATCTGAGCTCTAGTCTATGAAAAACAGTCGTCTAGCTGAAACAATTACCAATAATTTCCCCCAGTCTTTATCCGTGCATAAACTTAAACGTAGATTCCATGAACAAAGTTTCTTTCTTAGAACTGCATGCCTGTGAAACCCTCTTCTGTTTGCCTATTTTTCAGCTGACTAGAATTCGGTAGTCTTCAAGTCCAACGTAAACAAATTCTTGATGAACCGTCCCCTTAAATAATCCAGTTTACTAAATTTCCACTGCACACTCATAAGGCCTTATCCTCGAGTGGCCTCCGGGCCATGATAACTTGTGATATATATATATATATATATATATATATATATATATATATATATATATATATATATATATATATATATACG
>NC_136496.1:90189217-90261717 GCF_053919585.1 Euprymna scolopes
TGACTCTAAAATTTCACTTAATATCACCCTTCCCACTTCAAGTTTGCGATTTGATATTTTATGTTTATAAATAAAAAAATATTTTTCAACTCTTTCATTTAAAGAACCATATGCTTTGAATAGCAGATAAACTTTATTTTTGTCGACATACGAGGAACTTTTGGTTTTTAATTAACCAATTGCTCCGAAGCATTAGCATGTTTAGTGTAGTGACTACGTAATATTTCTCTCTCTCTCTCTCTCTCTCTCTCTCTCTCTCTCTCTCTCTATATATATATATATATATATATATATATATATATATATATATATATATATATATATATATATATATATATTGCAATTTTTTTTAAACGAATTTAATTATTTATACAGAAGTGCATTTTTACCTAAATGCGAGTTGGAAATAATTTTCCCTTTGGCCAATTTGGTACCCCCAAATGGGGAGCGGCATATGTATTGTTTTTAAAATATAATTATCCATATATGTAAGTTCTTAGATTCTATTTTAGTATCTTCACAATCTTTCAGTTCCGAAATTGTATTTAACAATTAGTGAACATGAAACAACTAGACCAGGGATCGAACACGCCATGCCGCGTCTATACTTAGCGGACTTATCTTTGACTCATTCAAACTTCCAACGTACTCACCTATCTACGCATTGTTATCTTCACTTTATTGTTCTGGTTATGATTGAAGAATATGTCAAATAAAATTCCAACGGAAAGGTAAAGAAATGTCCAACAAAGGCGGTTGAAATTTTATGCGAATTCTGTCATGTTGAACGAGTGCACTTTTGATCTGGGACTGAAAATGGACAAAAAGAGAATCGATTTCATAAATATATATAGAAAATTGCAAATAAAACCTTTCATTGCTTAGATTTATTGGAAACTTTCTTGTGTCATATCCTCGTTTCTTCTATGTTTTTAAGGCGTTAACAATGTTTACTGTAAGATAACCCATGTTCTGCTTTTAATAAAATGCAGTAACTGGACGAGTTAAACGCATGTTTATACTAACGGGCCACCATTTACGAAGGCCGAAAGCTACTTGAGGCTAATTGTTAATGAGATTATACGTTGGATGCTGAAAAAGGGGTTAAAACGATGGACGGATACGACAAAATTTGATTACCTTAGAGTTCGGTTCAACGAATATATATATATATATATATATATATATATATATATATATATATATATATATATATAAATTTATAAAATATATATGGCGACTAAGCTACACTGAATATTCTGCGTTTCATCCACTGCAGGATTCGTCAGCCTGACGAATCCTGCAGTGGATGAAACGCAGAATATTCAGTGTAACTTAGTCGCCATGTATATTTTATAAATTACTAACTAGCTCTACCTACGTATTGAGCACTTTTGAAGTAAATACTTAAAGTTTACGCATAAATCTATACTTTCGTATATTAAATTTATGTGAGTAAATGAAGTAGTTATATATATATATATATATATATATATATATATATATATATATATATATATATTATTAATGAAATTATCAAGACCCGGAGACCATTCAAGGATAAGGATTAATGAGTTCAAGGTGAAATAACACCGTGATTATCGGTGATTGTGGAAATCGGGTGGACAATTATTATTTAACAGAACGGCTTAACATGAACTTTACGTTGAACTTTAAAATTGCCATGTTATAGTCAGCTGGCAAGTAGCTCTATGGTATTGTGGTCTGCAGACGAGCTGTTTTGGGAAAAAAGGTTCGCTCATGGAATTTTCCTTTTAGTTTTAGCCATCTATAGAGAGTGAAGGAAATTGCTGATAATGGTGGTAGCTAGACGAGTGTTTGTTGTGAATAACTTACAGGGAGGACCATAGAGTGAAGCTGCCATGAAAATAATGATAGAGCAGAAATAGGCTCGCAATGTTTCTTCTGTGAGACGTGGATATCAGGTAAGAAAAACAGAACATCACTCGCCATATTTCGAAATCGGTTTTGTACCTTGTCTAGGCAGAAAAGAGTGCGTAACGTAGTCGTAACATGTCAACACCCGGGACCCACACGTTGTATGCAGACAGTCGCAAGGAAACAAAGACAAACAAAGAACTCGACTAACTATGTTCTCAGTCGAAACAACAGACATTTATTTACAGGTACTTCCAAAATAACGCCTAGTCTCTTGTTCAAAAGTGTTATCGCACTCCAACTGCTTAACTAGACTCTGCCGTGTCTAACAAATCGTACTCTGTCTCTGTCAGGCGATGTTTAGGACACATTTTCTTTGTCGCTCACGGGACAAGTGTAACAAGTCTATTTCTGTCCTTCTCGGCCACGTTTTTTCTTTTTTATAATCCTTTTTCTTTCCATCTTCCTCGCTGTGACGTCACCTCGCACAGGGCTCGGTCATTTGCAGACGTTATCTTGGAGTTAGCTTACAACTTGGATGTGATTCATGGTGAAACATCCAGGTAGATACAATGTGGCTTTACCTCCACACTCCTTATACCAACATAATACATTTATGTGGCCACCTGATTGCATCAGGGGATCACCACACTCTTCAATACATCCAGGTACATTTTGGTGTTGACTTTCAGGCCGACTTCAAAGATGTGAGATGACATGATGTGACTCTCACTTGAAACCACACCAAAGACTATAATCGTGGTAATCGTGGCCGGAAACATCGTTGAGCTGTGCCCTCAAACGTTGAACCGCCCGGATTTGCATTTTAAGGGTGATAGCAATGGTCCCGTTGTCATAATTTGGATCTGTAAAGAGCATGAGTTCTACAGCAGCGAATCTCCGATTTCGCTCGTTGAACATTGTGTCACTTTAAAACATGATAAAAGGCTCGTTTCCCTCTTGGGATTTATACACAACTGGCCAACTAGTAGATGGTTAGCAAAAAAACAAAAAAAAACAAACAAAAATGACAAAAAAAAAAAACGGTTTTCATCAAACGGAAGTGAAATCATGTCGACTTTTCTAGGGCGAAAATTTTATCGTCCCACCTTGTAATTTTGTAAAATATCATATCGGAAAGAATTACTTAACGGACGCTACTTCAATTTAATGTGCGCTTATTTAATTTATTGTTATTAATTCGGACGCTTATTCAATTCAATGTTATTAATTCGGACGCTTATTCAATTTAATGTGCGCTTATTTAATTTATTCAATTTAAAGAATTTAAAGAATATTTATTAAAGAATATTTATTCAGTTTAATGTGCGCTTATTTAATTTATTGTTATTAATTCGGACGCTTATTCAATTTAATGTGCGCTTATTTAATTTATTAATTGTTATTAATTTAATGTGCGCTTATTTAATTTAATGTGCGCTTATTTAATTTATTGATTGTTATTAATTTAATGTGCGCTTATTTAATTTATTAATTGTTATTAATTTAATGTGCGCTTATTTAATTTAATGTGCGCTTATTTAATTTATTGATTGTTATTAATTTAATGTGCGCTTATTTAATTTATTAATTGTTATTAATTTAATGTGCGCTTATTCAATTTAATGTGCGCTTATTTAATTTATTGATTGTTATTAATTTAATGTGCGCTTATTTAATTTATTGATTGTTATTAATTCGGACGCTTATTCAATTTAATGTGCGCTTATTTAATTTATTAATTGTTATTAATTTAATGTGCGCTTATTTAATTTATTAATTGTTATTAATTCGGACGCTTATTCAATTTAATGTGCGTTTATTTAATTTATTGTAATTAATGCACGTGGATTTAAAGTGCGCTTATTACTGTACGTTTACTGAATTAAATTTAATTAATGCACGTCTATTCAATAAACGTACTCTATTTCGTGGACGATTATTAAATGGTGTATATCAAATTTCGGAAGTCGCGGAAAACATTCCGGAAGTGAACTATTTACCAATTCCGCACAGTCATTTACGCATCGCATATTTTTTTTATCCTTCCGTTCTAATTGATACAATTAAGTCAACCTATTTCTTAAAGTTTGTACATTAATAAGTGATCTCCCGCAGAATCAATATTTTTCCTTGAATATCCATCAGTTTGTGGTTTCTATTTTTAGAATAACCAACAAAACAAAAAGAGGTGAAAAAATAAATATTCAACAAATAAATGTTAACAAAGGCAAAATAAGCTAATCTTCTACCAACACCGACATGTTTTTTTTTGTGTGTGTTTTAGCTTATTTTTAAGCGTTTATTTATCTTTAAGCAAAAATAGCGCCGAGTCTTTACAAATGAAGAGAATTGCGGTTTTGTTATAGCCGTTTGGACTGTCGATAATTACTCAAAAATCGAAAATTAAACAAAATACTGGTAGAAACCAGTTCAATAAATACCACCAATCGTACGAAAATGTAATGGTCTACCGGTATTTTGTTTGATTTTCGATTTTTGAGCGAGGGACAAATGGCTGTAATGAAAGTGAAAATTTTTCGTCATACTCCTTTATATTGGCATTACTTTTGTTTCAAACACTTCAAAATAAGTTAAAGCACAAAAACTTAGCCTTTAATATAATTTCATTAATATAAATTAATTTCCTAAGTTTGGTCAATTCCGGGTAATGTCGGTTTTCTCTGCTGGTCGGCTGCTAAAACTAAGCTTGGTAAATAATTATTAAATCTTACCGAAAACATTGTTATAATTAATCCCGTGTATAAAATATTCATTAAAAATTACTCCAAAATGTCTTACAGTTGCTGTGTAAATTTAGAAATGATTAAAAAAATAAAAGTATTATATGATAATAATAACAAGAAAAATTAAAATAAAAAATTAGAAAAAGTTACATGTATAATGATAATAATAATAATAATAATAATAATAATAATAATAATAATAATAATAATGGTCGTAGCTGGCGAGAAATCAATGGTAAACAGCTGTTGCGATAACGCAAATTCATTTTCAAATGCTATCGATAGAGTTGGAGAATACTGGAAATCTGAGGGAACGTGTTGTTACTCATACTCCAGGGAACACCATCTGTTGTTCTCGAAGAAAAATCTTTAATAATGGCGCGCGTGAAAACTCCTAATGAATAATAATAATAATAATAATAATAATAATAATAATAATAATAATAATAATAAGAAGAAGAAGAAGAAGAAGAATCTGGGCGAAAGAGGAACTTAGGCATCTTGATCAGAGGACTAGAAAACTAATGACAATACACATTACACTCAAAAGACAATACTGACGACGCTATGTGAAAAGGAACGAAGAGGGAAGAGGACTAATAATGTAGAAGACTGTGTAGAAAGCACAAAATGAAAAAGACTTGGAAAAGTACGTGAGCCAGAAAATAGAAAGACTGATCACCGCAGCCAGAGACATCGTCAAGAAGAACAATACAGGAAATGATAAAACCAGAAACAAAAAGACGAGAAAAGAAAAGTGGCAAGAGAAAGCACTGCATGGACGATTCATGAGAATGACAAAAGAAAAGAATCACGTAAAGACTTGAACATAGCTAAGGAAAAGGACACATGAACAGAGAACAGAATTTTTACTGACGGCTGCACAAAACAGCGCGATTAGAATGAATCATATTAAAGCTAAAATAGATAAGGCTAATCTGCTTGCCAGTCGGTTGGCTTCAAACTCTACACCGGACCCGGTACACCACTCCCTCCCCGACTTTCCTTTGCGGACAGACGACACACTAGACGATTTGAAAATCACCTCTTCTCAGGTACATGGTATCATAAAAAACCTAGACACCTCAAAAGCATGTGGACCAGATCTCATCCCGGCTGTGCTATTAAAAAATGCTCTGCTGAGGTTGCTTCAGTTCTCTCCAAACTTTACAATAAATGCCTTAACGAATCTTGCTTTCCCGACTGCTGGGAAACCGCTTCTGTGGTACCAGTCTTCAAGAATTCTGGTGAAAGAACTGACCCACTAAATTATCGCCCCATTAGCCTCTTCCCGCTTTTCGCCAAAATATTTGAGTCCTTAGTTAATCAAGCCCTAGTCCAACACCTAACAGCTGCTAAACTCCTGACCGACAAACAATATGGATTTAGGCAAGCCCGTTCAACAGCAGATATCTTAACTGTAGTCTCTGAACGTATATACCGTTCACTGGACAAAACAGGGGAGGGTAGAGCGGTAGCTCTTGATATATCTAAGGCTTTTGACAGGGTATGGCACGATGGTCTTTTAAGGAAAATTAGATTGTATGGTATCACTGGAAGAATACATAATGTAATTAAATCCTTCTTAAGTAAGAGAAAAATCCAAGTTGTCCTCGACGGTTGTACATCTAAACAATATGATATAAATGCGGGAGTACCTCAGGGGTCTATCCTTGGACCTTTATTATTCCTGATATTCATAAATGACCTCCCTGATAAAATTGTTTCGGAGATGGGTATATTTGCCGATGACACCACTCTCTATTACAGGCACGAGGGGAAAACAAATGAACACATATCTAAGAAAATGGCAGAAACACTAGAGAATGACCTCCAATCTGTAGTGGAATGGGAATAAAAATGGATGGTCGCATTCAATGCTGCTAAGACTACGCTTGTTTCCTTCAATAACTACAAGAAACCTTCTCTACCATGCCCAAGAACACATTGCCTGAAAGTACTTCTTTTAAACTCCTCGCCCTAACGTTTACAGGGAATATGAACTGGAATAGATACATTGAGAGCATTGCTAAGGCTACTGTAAAGAAGGTGGGCTCCCTCTACCGTGCTAGAAAACTACTTACGCCTGAAAGTATCCTGTACCTCTATAAGGCCACCATTCGCCCATGTATGGAGTACTGTTGTCACATTTGGGCTGGTGCATCTGCTGCTTGTCTCTCACTCCTGGACAGGGTTCAAAAGAGAGTCGCCAACCTGCTAGGTCCTGAACTGTCATCTAGGCTTCAGCCTCTGTCCCATCGACGAGATGTTGCATCCCTCTGCCTGTTCTACAAATACTTTAATGGTGAATGCTCTGACGAACTGCAAACACTTGTACCTTCTCGACGTGACTACCCCCGACAAACCCGACAAGTAACTAAGTCTTATCCCTTTACAGTAGAGATCCCTAGGTGCATGAAAGCCTTTTTCCAATAGTTTATTCCCCAGAACTGTGCCTTGTTTGGAGTGAAAATTGAATAAAAACAGAAGATAACGCCCAGAAAAACAGTAAATGTACATTCTGTGGACAAAAAGACGAAACGATAAACCACATATTAGCTCAAAAGGAATATAACGATAAGCATGATCGCATGGAGAAGGCAGTGCACTATGAGTTCTGAAGATAACTACACCTCGAAATGTTTCAGACACAAATCGAAGACTATAATAAAAAAATTAACATCACAAAATTTTTGGGCATATTGAGTTACAAAAAGATAAACTCACCGAAGCCAGAAGACCGGACACCATAATCTATATATCTATAAAAGTGAAAATATCTGTGTGTATGTGTGTGTGTACATTTCCCTACCAAATTACTCTGTCAATTTTCAGTTTACAGACTCAGGATTTGACATAAGGGGCATTGAGTTTTGGGAAAATCTTTTTAATTGGTTTTTAGGCCAGAAATTTGGCTGTCAACGATTTCACTTTTGAAAAACTCGACCGAATTCCTCTGCCAATTTTGGGTCTAAACACTTGAAATTTTAGATGTAGGTTACTTGGGCTTTGATCAAACTTTTTAATTTTATTTGAAGCCAAAACAATGACTATTAACTGGTCTAAATTGGGGTGAAAGTTTAAAAAAATTGACTTCTGCAGTCTCTACCAAATTACTCAGCTAATTTCGTTGAAAGAGTTGACCTTTGCAGATTCTACCAAACTCCTCCGCTAATTTTAGGTCTAAACACTTGAAATTTTAGATGTAGGTAACTTGGACGTGGGTCAAACATTTGATTTTGATTTGAAACCGAAATAATAAATGTTATTTGAGATCAAAACAATAAATGTTAAGGGGTCAAAATTGAGTCAAAGTTTCAAAAAAAAAAAAAATATTACTCAGACAATTTTTGGTCTAAACTTTGAAATTTTATATAAAGGGGTATTCATACATAGAATAAGTTTTGAACAGTACCAACGGTCCGAGCGAAGTCGGGCAGAAATGCAAATAGTAAATATGTTTGGAGTTGAGAAAATAGTAAATCAATAGCAAATAATTTTGGAGTTGAGATTAATAGTGAATTAATCTATCTATTATACATATAAAAGTGAAATCTTTTTAATCGATTTTCGGCCCCAAAGTTGGCTGTCAAGTGGCCAAAGTTCAACAATTTGAGCTTTGAAAACTCTACCAAATTCCTACGCTGATTTTGGGCCTAAACACTTAAAATTTTAGATGTAGGTTACCTGGAATCGAGCCAGAGATGTCTCGTGTCGCAGGGTTCGAATCGTTCGGCTGGTGTTAATCGTGACACCCTGCACTGAAGAATCCCGAAGTTGAATTAAAAGTCGGTCAATTTAGCTCTTATGCATAGATCATCGTATAACGATTAGATCACTGTCTGACTGACGTAATGAACATTTAAATTAAAATGTTTAAAATTCAACGCTATTTCACACGGTTAATGGTAGCCGAATTGGATACGGTCTCCGCTAATCGAGCCAGAGATGTCTCGTGTCGCGGGGTTCGAATCGTTCGGCTGGTGTTAATCGTGACACCCTGCACTGAAGAATCCCGAAAGGATGAGACACTAGTGTCTGTAGGTATTTAATTATTATAGTAAAAAAATAATTATATATATATATATATATATATATATATATATATAAAGCTGAATGTGTGTGTGTGTGTGTGGTCACGAATAGGCTCCTATATGGTTGACTATTTAAAAAAACTGATTGCATATAATGATAGAAGATGTATCGAGACACAGGAATGGGTATGTTTGATCTGGCAAAACGGTGGTTCATTAAAATTGTGGGGTCTGCGTTCGCGCCTGGTCCACAAAGTAAGTATGGAAATAAAAAATTTAAATTTAAAAATTAAAAAAAAACGTTTACAAGTGTTTTGGATATAGATGTACATAATAATACTTTGATAAGTATGTTTTAACTTAAATAGGGATGGTATAATAAAATTGTGGGGTCTGCGTTCGCGCCTGGCCTCCATAGAATCGAAATAGGTACAGACTTTAATAAAGACTTTGCATATCTATCTGCGTAAGTATATTTTGATAATTATGTTTCTGTTTGAAGAAATATGGTATAATAAAATTATGGGGTGTTCGTTCGCGCATGACCTCCATAGAATGGAAATATGTCATAAAGTTTAACAAGGTTTTTTAATATAGATCCACCAAATATTGTGATAAGTGTTTCAGTGTGAACAGGTATGGTATAATAAATTATGGGGTTTATCTATTTTATTTTTACTTTCATCATATTTTGCTTTGGTTTTGATACCCCCAAATTCGAAGCTATCTCTTTACAACTCTTCCTTTTCATAACCTATCATACTTTCATAAATCAGAGTCCATTTTCTGTAGGCTGTTTTTGAACCCAGTCAACGACGGGTACTTTTTCTAGTATATATATATATATATATATATATATATATATATATATATATATATATATATATATATATATATATATATATAAAGTTAGTAACAGTAAATAGGGCCCGAGCAAAGCCGGGCTGCACTGCTAGTAATCTATATACCTATAATACTCTGTGAGTTTTCAGTCTACAGGCTCAAGATTTGACATAATTGTATTGAGCTATGGGAAAATCTTTTTACTTTGTTTTCGGCCAGAAATTTGCCTGTCAAGGGGTCAAAGTTCAACGATTTGACCTTTGAAAACTCGACCAAACTCCTCCGCCAATTTTGGGTCTGAACACTTGAAATTTTAGATATAGGTATCTTGGACGTGGATCAAACTTTTTAATTTGATTTGAGCGCACCACCCCAAAAATGTTAAGTGGTCCAAATTAGGATCAAAGTTGAAAAAAAAAAAATGGACCTCTTAGCCATTTGAAATTTTACATAAAGTGTAATCAGACATAGGGCAAGCTTTTTAAGCGGTTTTTGGCCGAAAATTTGTCTACCAAGGGGTCAAAGTTCAAAAGATTTAACCTTTGCCTTTTATAGCGAACTATATTTTAGCAAATTTTGGGTCTAAACATTTGAAATTTTACATAACGGGTATTCAGACATGCATTTTAATCAGTTTAGTGACAAAAATTTGGCTACCAAATGGTCAAAATTGAAAGAGTTGAGCGTTGCAGACTCTACCAAACTCCTCCGCCAATTTTGGGTCTAAACACTTTAAAATTTAGATGCAGGTTACTTGGACATAGGTCAAACTTTTTATTTTGATTTAATACCAAAATAATGAATGTTAAGGGGTCAAAATTGGGGTAAAAGTTAAAAAAAATTGACCTCTGCGTCTCTATTAAATTACTCAGCCAATTACTGGTCTAAACATGTGAAATTTTACACAAAGGGTATTTAGTGATAGGGCAAGCTTTTTAATCGGGTTTTCGCCGAAAATCGTAGTTGTAAAGGGGTCAAAGCTTAAAAGATTTACATTTACATTCTCTAACAAACTACTCAGACAATTTTTAGTCTAAATTTTTGAAATTGTATATAACAGGTATTCAGACATGTGGCAAGCATTTTAATCCGTTTAGGGGAGAGAATTTGGCTGCCAAATGATAAAAGTTCAAAGAGTTGACCGTTGCAGATTCTACCAAACTCCTCCTCTAATTTTGGGTCTAAACACTTGAAATTTTAGATTTAGGCAACTCGGACATGGGTCAAACTTTTTATTTTGATTATGCTAAAACAATAAATGTTAAGAGGTAAAAATTGGGGTCAAATTAAAAAAAATTAGCTCTGTAGTTTCTACAAAATTACTCGGACAATTTCTGGTCTAAACATTTAGAATTTTACATAAAAGGTATTCACGGATAGAACAAATTATGAACAGTACATAGGGCCCGAGCAAAGTCGGGCTGAACTACTAGAATATCTATAAAAGTAAAATTGTATGTCTGTATTCGTGTCTGTGTATGAACATTTCCATACCAAACTACTCTGTCAATTTTCAGTCTACAGACTCAAGATTTGACATAAGGAGTATTGAGATTTTGGAAAACGATTTGACCTTTGAAAACTCGTCTAAACTCCTCTGCCAATTCTGGGTCTAAACGCTTGAAATTTTAGATGTAAGTGTCTTGGACATAGATCAAACTTTTTCATTTTATTTAAGTCCAAAACAATAAATGTTAAGGGTTCCAAAGTTAGATCAAAGTTTTTAAAAAAATTGACCTCTACGGTCTCTACCAAATTACTCAGCCAATTGTTGGTCTAAAAATTTGTAATTTTACATAAAGGGTATTCAGACACGCAACAAGCTTTTCTTTTTAATCAGTTTTGGGCGAAAATTTGACTGCCAAGCAGTCAAAGTTGAAAGAGTTGACCTTTGCACTGTTACATGATAAGGGCTGTCCCCTGTTCATGTAAGTATAAAAATAGAGAGATTAGTTAAAATGAAAATAAGAGAAAGCAGAAATCGAACCCTGGACATAAGTTTTAAAGAACAATAGGTTTAAATGGAATGTCCAGTAAATTGTTAATTCGGATGAAATAAATAATAAATAAACTATTCAATTGTTAAAAGAATGTGGATAATAAAATATGGTTAAATAAATTAGATATGTAGGTTAAATTCCTTTGTGGAAACAACACAAGAAAAATAGGTTATTGGGAAATCAATGTCGGAAACGTGCAAAGTCGCGCATGTTGAAACACGTGAATTTTGCTCACGTGGCCGGGATGCATGGATTTCTCAATATAGGAGGTGGGAGTTAGTTGGTCGTAGAGAGAGTCAGAGACAGTCAGAGAGACAGTCAGAGAGACAGTCAGGGGAGACAGAGACAGGCGGACGTCTGAAGCGAGATGTCACTTCAGAAATTAAAATGTGAAACTTTGAGTTCTTAATGAGGAAATCCCGACCGGTCGTAAGAAAATAAATTCATCATGTGTTTGTGATAAAGCTCATCTTTGTGTTTGTGATTTCTACAAAAAGGTAAATTGTATTGTTATTATATGTCTGTGTTATAAAATGTCATTACATACACATCTCTCTCACAAGAAAAAGCATCACTTATAATACTCTCTCTCTAAGATACAACATCATATGTAATAAGACAAGAACTCTCACTAAGACTCATATCTTTACTAATAAGAACTCACGTAACATACGCGCACAAGTGGTATCGTCTAATAATACTACTAATAATAACTATATAACAACACTCTACCAAACTCTTCCGCCAATTTTGGGTCTAAACACTTTAAATTTTAGATGTAGGTTACTTGGACATGAGTCAAACTTTTCATTACATATATACATATGCACATAAATTTAGGAATAGTATATAGGGCCAGAGAAAAGCTACTTAACAAAAAAGAAAGAATTTGTCAAATTTTGCCGTCCCATCAGTCCACAGAGTGAAGAGCAAATAGACAGAAAAACGAAACAAATATGCGGAAATCGCCAAAGAACTAAAATGAAGAAAATTAATATAATACCAATAATTGTAGGAGCATTGTTCCCTCCCCCCCCCAAAAAAAAAAACTTGGAAACAAGACTAGGAGAAATCGGAATCAAGAGGAAAACTCAAACTATGCAACGGACAGTAAAGCTGTAATCTTAAGGAAAACCCTCGTATACTAAACTTGATCTACATAAATGACAATCGCTAACCAATACAACAGAAGTAAAAAATGTATCGCCGGCATCGGTTGGCACTACACTAAATAGTCGAAAGGCCAAAGAGGGTGGAAAGCCCGAGAAGTGAAAGCACTTACCAGACCTTCACTGGATAGGTGCGGAGGAGAATGGGACTTTTAGGAGGTTTATTGCCACCCAAATTCCAGTGATAACCAATGGTCATTGCCAGCGAGAAATCAACGGTAAACGACTATTGCGATGACGCAAATTTATTTGCAAAGGCTTTTTGAAAGGGGTGAAGAGTACTGGAAATCTGGGGAGACTTATTGTCACCCAGACCTCAGGGAACACAACCGGTGAAAAGTGAAAGTGAGCACTCTCTGATGATAGCCTGTGTGATAACTCCTAGTGAATGAAATAATATTGTGCTCATATTACTTACTGGGTTGTCGAAAATATATATACCAAATGAAAATGATCGGTTCATAAAAAATTACAATAAATTTATAAAAAAAGACATAAATACATACACCTCTAAATGTTAACATTTACAAAATCAAATAATGTATCCAGTCTACAAGATTACTATATATGTATGTGGTTGTGTGGTTGTGTGGTTGTGTGTGTGTGTGTAAAGAGAGAATATGTATGTGTAAAATGACAAAAGGAAAAAGAAATTAAACAGTCGTATTTTTATGATTTATTAATGTGTTCAATTTGTTTTTTGTTTTGTCTCCTTTACACACACACACACACACACACACACACACACACACACACACACACACACGCACGCACACACACACACACACACACATACGCACACACACATGTGTGTGTATATTTTATAAAATACACATTTCAAAAGGATAGAAGTTTATAGAATTTACGTTTAAGCCACATTAACGCACACATGTAGTAATGTTTAAAAAATTGTAGACCCCCTTCCCCTATTTACTGGCTTCCCCACAAGGACCAAATTAGACGCAGAGCGGCGCAGCAGTGCAGCTGCAGCACTCAGCAGCGACCGTTGCTTACTTATGTACAGGATATTAGTCTCCTCTAAAAGAGGAACTTTAGATCAGACAAAAATAAAAATTGGGCCAGTCAAGAAGAATTTTTCCTCGACTCGCGTTAAAAAATATAGGATAGTTCCGTTTAATGGTCACCACGTTATATTTTTCTCGTAATATCCGTTCGATCATTATTATATAATCTTTCAAGGCATTATCTCCTCCTTTGGAGGAGAGCTTGTATAAAATATCTTTTACGTTATGAAACTAACCTCTCAAGCACTGTCTCTCCTTTACAGCTACGCTTACGTTATGGTTAGCTGAGGTTGACATTGGAATGATGTAGGATTAGGGCTTAGGGCCATGGTTAGAGTTAAGGTTAGTGGCGGGCATTTAACGGAAAAGATCCAAAAGCTATTTGGTTACCGTTAATAGCGACTCTAAATATTTTTCTTTAAGTATTTTCGAAAATAAAACTTATAATTATAGAACCACTGACGCTCCCCCCCCCCTTAGCTAGCTTGGGTCCATTCCGGTAAGTGGACGGGACGGTAGACGTAGGGAGAACAATAATTCTTCCTGAATTGAGTTTCTCTAAACGAAGGTAGAATCAGGTTAGGAGAAATCGAACTCTTAAAAAAAAAAAAAAACCCAGCAACAACTCTGGATTAGAAAAAAAAAAAAAAAAAAAAATTGACTCAGTTTAGAAGGATCTCTATCACCGACCGAGAAGAGAAATATAAACAGATACTACGCTTTTAATTATGAATATTATTTCTGTTGCAAAAAATATTTAATTTCACATTTAGCACAAATTAAGTACAAGGCAATCAACAGTGTGGGTAAATGAGGTTTGTTCGTCATCCTTGAAGTGGTAAAAAGCATAAAATGACTAACATACTCTTCACCAGAATCATCTCAGTGACCATTATACCACATTTACTCTATAGTGCCATTCTACTAAAAATATCCTAAAATTTGGTTGTAATTTGACCTTTGTGACATTTGTCTGTCCGGCTATGTAAGGAACAATCTCTACCAAACTACTCTGCCAATTTTTAGTCTACCGACTTGAAACTTGATACATAGGGAATATAAAACGGCGGAATAAATTGGATTTGGTTTTTAGCCGGTAAAATAGCTGCTAAGGGATACAAATTGAAAAAAATATTTGAACTTGGCAGGCGTAAGGCGACTACTTCTACGCATGCGCAAATATACATTTATACTTTTAACAACGTTGTTTTTAAAACGATGATATACGTATCACTCAGCTGGTAACGAATAAAGCTGATGATCTACATGTTTTGGTTTCGATTCTAAGTGATAGTATCCAAGTTATATTTAATTTTTTTTTTAAATAACTACTATATATTTGGTACAATATAATAATCAACAGAATATTGTTTCGAAAATAATAATACGAAATCTAAATTAAAATATCATATTCAAGCGTATCTTATGATCAGGCAATATCATGCGACCTGCTCGTATACACACACACACACATTATATATATATATATATATATATATATATATATATATATATATATATATATATATATATATAATTTATTATCATTTGGGAGTGAGAGAAAAACTCAATTAATAAGGCCCACCCAATCAATCATTTCTAAATAATAGACTGCACATTGTTTTCCTTTCTTTTTTTTTCAGACGAAAACAAGCAGGTCAATCTCTAAATGGAAGTGAGATCTAAGGGGAAAAAATGAAATAAAAACTACACTTTGATCTAAGTCTAAACTGTAAATAGTTAAATATCTGCATTTTTCCTTTTTGTTTTGTTGTTTTTAGTTTTTCAATGATTATACAAAGAACAATTGGATAAGTGGGGGGGGGGTAGAAAGTATTTGTGGTTGAACCTACCTTTCATTGCTCCGTTATCCAAAAGAATCAAAATAGAAATATATTTAGGAAAAAAAAAAAAGAAAAAAAAAGAAAAAACGATAAATCATTTGTGTAATTTCTGTTAAATGTAACAAATGTTTAAAAAAAAAATGTTTTTTTTTTTTTGCCAATTTTTCGTCTTTTTTCCTCTTTCAATCTAAAACGCTAGTCGGGTGGTTCGTGTTTTTAAATCACAGCAAACGAAAGAAAACGCAAACAAAAAAGAAAAACATGTCAAGAAAAGGTAGTATACGATCACTTGCGTGGGCTTCTTTCTCAAAGCCACCAGAGTTAATCTATTTTGTAAGAAATGTGTGTACTATTTTATCCTAAAAAATCCACCGTGTAAAAATGTGACACCGTTTCTAACACACACACACACACACACACACACACACACACACACACACACACACACATAAACGAGATATGTTATCTGCAAGCCTCAGGATTAATACGTGTCCGTGCGTATCCAAGATCTGTTACTTCGCGACTACGTGTGTGTGTGTGTGTGTGGCGAAGTGAAGTGAAGGAGGTTATATTTCTAAGACTAATATTTGGAACTTAATATTGGTTCGATCTCGAATAATATGACATGCTACGCCAGACGAGTTAAATAAATACTAAGGCCGAAACCGCATTTAAAAAACTATACACAACTCGTTTTCGCGTCGCAATTTTACATTTCATGGCACGCTAAATCAATGGGGCCCCCTTCCTGGGGCTAACACTTGGTCTCCATATGAGATTCTATTAAAGTTCTCTTTTACATCTCAAACACTAAGTTCCTATTTACGATGCCTCCCCACGGGACAGAGTTAGACACCAGGGTCGTTTTTTAACGTGGAGAAAAGGAACAAAAATAAAAAATTGTCTCAGTCGTGAAGGATTTCTCCTCCACTGACAGAGAACAAGAAATTGAACTGCAGCATCTGAAGAACAGTTTTGAGGTATTTATTTGCTCCCCCACTGAGCAAATTAGGCACAAGGCCGGGAGTAGGGGATCTGGATAGTGACAATTGGTATGAAGGGTTGCACCTACATTGACCAAGGTCTTATATGTGGGGGAAACCCCACATATGGTATGTGCTTGCAGTATGTATTTATTTGCTTCCCCACTGAACAAATTAGGCACAAGGCCGTTTTTTAATGTGGAGAGAGAGGGAGGAAGGAGGGAAAAGGGGGACCAGCTCCCGAGAGGTGGGAAATGGGAGCTGGATAGTAACTGTTGGTATGAAGGGTCGCCCTTAGATTGATCAAGGTCTGATATGTGGAGTTACCCCCACATATGGTCTTTGCTTGCAGTATCTGTCGGAACAGATAGTACACTTTGATCTTGTCTCGAAGGCCAGGTTGGTAAAGAAGTTTAGAACATAATGTCTTCTCTCCAGTTGATCGTTTAAATATGTTATACTATATCTTTACTGTGGATTCCAACACAAGAATTCATTTATTCTGGTGGAGTACCCAGCTTCGTGCTTGAGGTAACATCACTGAAGAAGATACGCTATTCATCGTAATTTTTTTTGTGTTCAGTAAAAACTGACAAAAGACCCCTATATCAGTCCAACCACATTTAAACTCTTAAATATTCTACAAACCATATAACTAGAAATATAGCCTTACCTACCTGTGAATACTCTAGCCTAATTAATAACTTTTACCTTTTTATATTTATATTTCTTATGCATATGTACTTTTAACCACTTATATCGATAAAACTACTTAGCGAATTATAATTAATCCCTATAGTTATTTACATTTTTACTACGTTTTGCTTTTTTCTTCTTCTTCTTCTTCTTCTTCTTCTTCTTCTTCTTCTTATTATTATTATTATTATTATTATTATTATTATTATTATTTTTTTTTTTTTTTTTCACTTTCACCTGTATATATGTAAGTATATATCTGCGCTTTATATGTATATATGTGTATATGCATACTTATACAAATTTCTAACCCCGGTAACTCTGATACATCAAGCACCCCGAACAAGAGTATTAAACCAGGTAATCACCTCATCACATTTTCCTAAACCCCTATTTCTCGCTTTCTTTATCTAAGCTTACCTGAACTTTTATAACTTCTGAGCCATTATAACCTCTACCCAATGAACCCTCCGATCAACCCCATATAGACTCCTAAATATTAAACCAACCACTTGTTTAGGAACATAATTTATCATACATCTGCCTAACCTCGCCTAATCAATTATACTTATTTATATATTCTAATTTTATTTATTTTATTATTATTATTTTTTTTTTATATATCTTACTTTTATTTTATTTTTTTAAATTTCATTTATATATCCTATACCCACTGTATTTCTATATCCTATACCCACTGTATTTATATATCCTATACCCACTGTATTTCTATATCCTATACCCACTGTATTTATATATCCTATACCCACTGTATTTCTATATCCTATACCCACTGTATTTCTATATCCTATACCCACTGTATTTCTATATCCTATACCCACTGTATTTATATATCCTATACCCACTGTATTTCTATATCCTATACCCACTGTATTTATATATCCTATACCCACTGTATTTATATATCCTATACCCACTATATTTATATATCCTATACCCACTGTATTTATATATCCTATACCCACTGTATTTATATATCCTATACCCACTGTATTTCTATATCCTATACCCACTGTATTTCTATATCCTATACCCACTGTATTTCTATATCCTATACCCACTGTATTTATATATCCTATACCCACTGTATTTATATATCCTATACCCACTGTATTTATATATCCTATACCCACTGTATTTCTATATCCTATACCCACTGTATTTCTATATCCTATACCCACTGTATTTATATATCCTATACCCACTGTATTTCTATATCCTATACCCACTGTATTTCTATATCCTATACCCACTGTATTTATATATCCTATACCCACTGTATTTATATATCCTATACCCACTGTATTTATATATCCTATACCCACTGTATTTATATATCCTATACCCACTGTATTTATATATCCTATACCCACTGTATTTATATATCCTATACCCACTGTATTTATATATCCTATACCCACTGTATTTATATATCCTATACCCACTGTATTTATATATCCTATACCCACTGTATTTATATATCCTATACCCACTGTATTTATATATCCTATACCCACTGTATTTATATATCCTATACCCACTGTATTTATATATCCTATACCCACTGTATTTATATATCCTATACCCACTGTATTTATATATCCTATACCCACTGTATTTATATATCCTATACCCACTGTATTTATATATCCTATACCCACTGTATTTATATATCCTATACCCACTGTATTTCTATATCCTATACCCACTGTATTTCTATATCCTATACCCACTGTATTTATATATCCTATACCCACTGTATTTATATATCCTATACCCACTGTATTTATATATCCTATACCCACTGTATTTATATATCCTATACCCACTGTATTTATATATCCTATACCCACTGTATTTCTATATCCTATACCCACTGTATTTCTATATCCTATACCCACTGTATTTCTATATCCTATACCCACTGTATTTATATATCCTATACCCACTGTATTTATATATCCTATACCCACTGTATTTATATATCCTATACCCACTGTATTTATATATCCTATACCCACTGTATTTATATATCCTATACCCACTGTATTTCTATATCCTATACCCACTGTATTTCTATATCCTATACCCACTGTATTTCTATATCCTATACCCACTGTATTTATATATCCTATACCCACTGTATTTATATATCCTATACCCACTGTATTTATATATCCTATACCCACTGTATTTATATATCCTATACCCACTGTATTTATATATCCTATACCCACTGTATTTATATATCCTATACCCACTGTATTTATATATCCTATACCCACTGTATTTATATATCCTATACCCACTGTATTTATATATCCTATACCCACTGTATTTATATATCCTATACCCACTGTATTTCTATATCCTATACCCACTGTATTTATATATCCTATACCCACTGTATTTATATATCCTATACCCACTGTATTTATATATCCTATACCCACTGTATTTCTATATCCTATACCCACTGTATTTATATATCCTATACCCACTGTATTTATACACTTACTTAGCGAATAATTTCCCATATCCTTTACTATCAGTATTATTATTGGCTCACATGGAGCTTTCACACAAGTCAACAAACGATCTGATTGGAAATCTGTGGTGTTCTCTGGAGGCCGAGTGACAACAAGTCTCCCCAGACGTCCAGTTCTCTCCACCTCCTTCGATAGCATTTGCAAATGAATTTGCATCATCGCAACAGCCTCTTACCTTTGATTTCTCGCCGACAGTGGCCATTGGTTTATACTGGAATTTGAGTGGCACTAAGCCTCCTCAAAGTCCCAGTTCTCTTTGTGCTTGTCCAACAGAGGTCTGGCTGGCGCTCTCTCCTCGGTCTTTCAGTCCTTCTTGACCCTTCTCAGCTCTTTGGTGTCACTTTTTATTGGGAGGAGCGGTGGTGAAACTATGGGGGGGTGCATGATAGTGGGGTTAACGATGGGGGTGTAGAACTTGTAGATATGCAGCTTCGGTGTTCTTCATTCGCTGTAACGCTTATTCGTTATATTGTCTTCTTGTATTATTCTCCGCATTCAAGGGTTTTCCTTAATATTTCAGTCGTTTTCATTATCGTTAGTCGTTGTACTTTTGCAGTTATTCCTCTGATTCCAATTTCTAACATTCTTTTTTCGAAGTTTTTCGGAATTGTTCCTAGTGCTCCTACTATTATCGGTACTATTTTGATTTTCTTCATCATCCAAATCCCTTTTAACTCGCTGGCTAGCTCTGTGTATTTGCTTAGTTTCTCCTTTTCTTTCATATTCACCCTGTGGCTGCTGGGACAGCAAAGTCTACGATTTGACAGGATTTTTCTTTCTTGTTAATTATTACGACATCTGGTTTTCTTGCTTGGATGGATTTGTCCGTCTGTATGTCCATGTCTCATAGGATTTTGTGGTTCTCGTTTTTGAGTGCTGTTGCGGGTTTATGATTGTACCATTTGTCTGTACGCTCAAAATGCAGTCGTTTGCACAATTCCTAGTGCACCGCTCTCCCCACTTAGTCATGCCTGCTTTTGTATTCCTTTTGGGCCAGTTTGCTGCATTCACTTACTATATGGTTTTTCGTTTCGTCTCTTCGTCCACAGAGTCTGCATTTGCTGTTTTCTTGTGTTTTATCTATTCTTGGTTTGATATGGTTGGTTCTTATCGAGTTATCTTGTGCTGCAGTTATTAGAGATTCAGTTTCTCGGTATATATCTCCTTTTCGCATACATGTTCAGGCGTTTTCGTTATTCTCATCTTTTGTTATTCTTATGAATCTTCCGTGGAGTTGTTTCTCTTCCCACTTCTCTTTTCTCGTTTTGTCATTTGTCTCTCTGCTTTCTGTTTTGTTGTTTTTTTTCAGTGTCTCTCGCTGCAATAATTATCCTTTCAGTGTTTTGCATTATGTATTTTTCTAGTTCTTTTTTCGTGTCCTTCACACAGTCTTCTATACAGATCAGTCCTCTTCTGCCGTCTTTCCTTTTCACATAGGGCCTGCCAATATCGTCCTTTGGCCATAGTGCATTATGCATACTCATGAGTTTCCTGGTTTTCTGGTCGAGTTGTTTCAGTTCTTCTCTTGTCCACCCTATAAACGGTCCAGAGTATCTTACTAGTGATACTGCTCATGCATTTATACCTTTTATTAGGTTTCTGCTATATAATTTCGTTTCCAGAAGTTTTCTTGTTCTCTTGAGGTATTCCTTTCCAATTTTCTCTTTCATTTCTGTTACTCTGAATTCCCAAGTATTTATAGTCGTCTTGTTCCCCTAGTGCGCTCATTTCTGTTTGGTTGGGTAGTTCCATGCCTTCTGTCGTTTTCAGGTTTCCCTTTCTTATAACTAGTTGTGCGCACTTTTCCATTCCAAATTCCATTTGGATATCTTGGCTGAAGATCCTGGTAGTGTTAACTAGTGTCTCTAGCTCCTTTTCGGTCCTGGCAAAAAGTTTCAGATCGTCCATGTACATCAGGTGGTTCATTTTGTCCTCGGTATTGGAGAAATTGTATCCGGCTTGGCACTTTCTCAGAATACTGTTCAAGGGCATCATGGCTATGATGAACAGTAGTGGTGATAGTGAGTCTCCTTGGAAGATGCCTCTTTGTATGTTAATTTCTGTTATGTGTTTCCATCAGCTGTCAATTCCAGTCTCCATGTTTTCATTGCATTTTCTATTACATTGGTGATCCCGCTTGGTATTTTATACATTTAGGCATTCTATTATCCATGCTTGGGGGATCCTGTCGTACGCTTTTTTTATATTCGATCAATGCCATGACTAAATTCTTTCTCCTCCTTTTTGCCTCCTTTAGGATCTTATTGTATCCTTCTACATGCGTATTCTTATGGTTCCATATCTTTTTATATTAATTCAATCCATGTCTGGCAATTTTTAATTTACTTAATTTCTTAGAGATCTTTTATAGTCAATGCATTTAAATAGATAAATGCACTTAAGTTGGATATAACTAAGCTTGCTTTGAGAGGACGCATCTTAGTTATTGCAAAGAATGCCCCCTCCCAAACCGCATAGATCTTTAACGTGTCAATTTCCATATGACATGTATCACAAAATTAACCGCGACAATCCACAAGTTAGCGCCACATCCTTAACTGCTTGTCTTTTTCCTTCTCTTTTAAGTTCTTATCCTTCTCTTTCTCTCTCCTTACCTCCGCCTTCAAAGTATTAACCACCTTGTGCTTTTCTTTTCCACCTTTACTCTATCTCTCTCCCCTCCTTCTATTCCTATCCGTGTCTGGTTGAATATTTTAAACTCCCCCTCTCCCCTTACCACCTTCCAATGTTTATTAAATCTTAAAACTTTAGTCTTGTCGAATTAGAATTGAAATTCTTCCCCCCTTTTTTGTGCTTCCTTTAATATCGTTCATCAACACATAACATGATGAAGTTGCTGGATCGTTGATACGATTTGGTAACGGAAACATGCATAACCAAGCAGATATAACGGCAATAAATAACTATATATAAAGAACTATCTGCAATACTATTGAGCACTTTCTTAAGGTTTTTACTAATTACTATTTTTGCTATATATATATGTATATATATATATATACATATATATATATATATATATATATATATATATATACGTATGGGCGTGGGTCAGTAGTATGTTTAATACCACCCAAGTCATATATATATGTATATATATATATATATATATATATATATATTAGTTTTTATCTACTATTATCTACTGTCACACATAATATATATATATATATATATATATATGTATATATATATATATATATATATATATATATATATATATATGTATATATATATATATATATATATATATATATATATATAATAGTGTACTCCATCTAGACCTTGCTTCATGGAAGCGAACATTCCAGACGCCCTTCAGCGCGACCATTTGTCCAGTTTATGTGAAAGAGTCTGTCACACATAATATATATATATATATATATATATATATATACATATATATATATATATATATATATATATATAATAATAATAATAATAATAATAGCGTCATTTATTAGTTTACTTGGTCGTGATACTCGAACGAATTCGACAATTTATAAAAAAAAACATTTTACCTAAATAATTAAACGGGCATTGTGATGCCTCTATATGAGGATCGACACATGAAAGTTAATTTTCAACGGACACCTGTATTGTTGTCTTACGACTTCTCAACACGACTGATGCATAATATTTTTTAAAATAAATCATTCAAACACCGAAGTTACTGCTGCTACCAATTCACCGCTCTCGCGAAAAGAGAAGTAACACGTGAAACAGAGAGAATGAAAGAATGAAAAGGGAGATAATTGGGGGGATTGGGCAAAAAATAAGACTGAAATTAAACAAAGAACAAGTGAATTTACTGGAAGCCTGGGAAAATTATGGATTCCAATAGAAAAAAAAATTAACATTCAATTTAACATTACATAATCAATTCTTAACGCTGCAATAATTTAAGTTATAAATTTATTATATTTTTACTAGAATATCTTGTTCTTTCTTTTCCAGTTTTAACAACTAGTCCTTTACTTTTCCATGTTTAAGCTTAATCATATTACTTTTCATGCTCGCATTTTCCTATTATAATATAATTATACAAACCTATATATATATATATATATATATATATATATATATATATATATATATATACTTATATATATATATATATATACAAAAATATGAATATTATAGTATAATTATACAAACTTTCTATTATAATATAATTATAAAAAACTTTCTATTATAATATAATTATACAAAACGTTCTATTATAATATAATTATACAAACTTATATATATATATATATTTACTTATATATATACTTATATATATATATATATATATATATATATAAATTAATATTATAATATAATTATACAAACTTTCTATTATGATATAATTATACAAACTTATATATATATATATTTACTTATATATATATATATATATATATATATATATATATATGTATATATATATACAAAAATTAATATTATAATATAATTATACAAAACATAAAAGCATTCAACTTATGGACGTTATAATTTTAATATTTTGAACATTGAACATTGAATATATTGAATATTTTGAACAGTCGTGTGTTTTAGACACGTTTTTATTCGAATGACGTGAACATCATTTTGAAATATTGATCTATTTGTTTTGATATAGATAATAATAAAGGTGTTCTTTGTAGTATTCGACACGATCATAAACAATTAAGTAGATATGTGTGTGTGTATGTGTTGAAAAGCCTTTGAAATCAGATATGCTTTTGTGTGTAAACCTTTTCCTCGATATCGTCCAGTGTACGTTTTAACCCTATAATAGACATGGGTTTACGTAAGCATGTATATTAGATCGTACGGACATGTGTGATCAAGTTGACTTAGTTGCTGTTTTAATCTCATTTTAAACTAGCAGGGTAACCCGGCGTTGTCCGGTATTAAATGAGGATCAATACATGTCCCACCCTCCCATACTTTTCTTGTTATTGAATTTAATGAAATCGCCCCCCCCTCTTTTTTTTTTTTTACTTACCTTCCCACGAAGGCAGAGTTAGATACAAAGCCGGTTTTGAATGTTGGGAGAAACCAGCTCCCTCAAAAAGAAGCACTCTGGTAAGTAACAAAAATAAAAAAAATGTATGAAGGATTTTTCCTCCATTAACTGAGACCAAAAAAGTGTGTAGTACAGCATGAGAACAGATACTACACTTTGATATTGGCCCGAAGGCCCATTTTTTAATCAAATCGATCACTTGTCTGCTCTAGTCGGGAACCCATTGCGGTGTACCAGAAGAAAGTTTCACATGCTTCCCCGCACTGAATTAGTACACAATACATTGTAGTCTACATTGCACTGTAGAGAACCTACTATTGATTTCATAAAATTATTTTTATATAATGGCTTGAATTAAAGTTTAAAATGCTAAAGTCAAATATTATGCTTTAATTGTGCCCTAAACAGAAACAGTTATTTCGAACGTGCCCCTGTCTTATCAAAGAATCTGCTTTTAATTCAATACGCTGGGATCTTCTACTTGTGCCGTGATAAAACTTCTGGAATGCACTTATGATATTAGGCTGTAAAAGGGCGTTAACTTTTGTAAAAAAAATTGGTATTCCTTCTTTAATTGGATTTTTTCGATTATCGATACTTATCAGAGACATTCTGGTTAAAAACAAAATATCTAAGAACACTCCCAGACACATCAAGTATTTTCAGCCGTTTCAGAATTAAATATGGAACTTTCTCGCACACACACACACACACACACACACACACACACACACACACACACACACACACACGCACGCACGCACATGCACACACAAACTGCTTTTTACATATAAATAAAGACATATACAGCTGCACGTATATTTAACATTTGGTTTGCGAGTTATTAATGTTCCTAACGGAGGGTGGTAATACAGTACATATATAGATTATATCTTTATGTATCCAGTTATTCTTGAGCGGATATTGTTGCTTGTTTTAACAGCGGGTTCACAAATATATATAAAAAAAAGTAAAATAACACAAAAAGAAAGCACAGACTCCGACACAATCTGCAAATATTTGTTGTACACAGTGTGTGTGTGTGTGTGTGTGTGTGTATGTGCGTATGTGTGTGACACTATCGCGTCTTTATACAACAACAACAACAACAACAACAACAACAACAACAACAGCAGGAGCAACAACAACAACAACAACAACAACAACAACAGAAAAGTGATGATCCGCGCAATGGTTGTGACAAAAGAGAAACTTGGTTTCAAAGTCGTTAAAAAATGACAAGCCATTTTTTTCTTCCGCTGCACCAAGCTTTACATATATATTTATTTTATTTAGTGGACATTCATTTAAAAAAAGTTAGAGTTTTATTGCCAACACTTGTGTACAATTGTTTCGGTCCATAGCTGGTATTTAAGTACATAACGATTACCAATTATAATTATACCAGATGGGTAGGTCATCAGCGCGAAAATAAAAATCCATAAACAGAATGACTTACGTTTCTCAATTTTTGAGATGAGAATTGGTTATTCGTATTATTTGGATTCTTCGGACTACTATTCTCATCTTGAGTGTCGTTTTCACGACGCTTGCGTCGATGTAACCTCCGACCTTCTTCAGGTGTATCTTGTCGAACTCGGGAATGTTTCTGTCGAACTCAGGAATTTGGATGGAATTTCGAACGAAATGCTGTATTTACTTCGTAGGGGTAGCATGCTCTCGTTCTGTCAGCCATAACTCGATAGTGGTCCTAAGTAATTCGCAATAGTATACAGTGGTGTGTACGTGGAAAAATCAGTTGTGAAAATGATATTCTCCTAAAGGTTGAAAGTTCAATTCTCAGTATATGAGACCGAAATATTCAGTTCTCTGCAAATGTGCATGAAACCTTTCTGCTTTAATAGTTTTTTTCTGTGAATAAGTTGCTCTGGAATTCTCTCCGACTGAAATAACCCGCAGAAATTGAAAATGTTATTTGAACGAACATCTCGCTGTACGCCATCAATTGGGATACTCCTATGAGTCCTGCTTGCAATTCACGTTTACGTGTCAGTGAACATTTGCCTTGTTTGGAGTGAAGAATATGATTCTATCAACGACCCTCAAGTGTTGAGAAGTGAGAAGGGGAGAGAGAAAAAGAACTATGACAAAAGCCAAAAGGAAAGAAGTTTATCTTATAAAACAATGGATAGGAAGTTGTTCAGAAAGGAAGACAAAAAGCAGCCGACGTGGAAGTGTTGGTCGAGGTGCAGCAGAGATAGAAACAAAAGAACCGAAAAAAAAAAGGATTAGTTGATATATTTTAGGATTGGCAATTAGTTTTACAACAGTTGGGAGCGGTTTGCCGACAGCCGCGGGTTTTGCGACGGTGACGACAGTTACCAGTTTGGACATAGTTGGGGCACAGTGGCGAGTTTGAATCAGTTCAACGAAAGCTGGAGTTATTTCATATTTTATATACTTGTGAACCCGTGCGCGCACCTTCGGGAGCTCTCAATTTGAGAGACGACGGCACGACCAGAAGAAAAGACAAAAGAGAAGAAGACTACGGAAACAATCTTGGGATCGGCGACATTTGTCGAGCGAGCAGCACGTAGTTTGATTACAAAGAAAAGTAAACAAAAATACTTGCACTATCATAATACCCTTTGTAGATGTAGATGTGAACCTTAGTGTATAGAGACGCGATAGTGTCTCACACACACACACACACACACACACACACACACACACACACACACACACACACACACACACACACACACTGCGTACAACAAATATTTGTAGATTGTGTCGGAGTCTGTGCTTTCTTTTTGTGTTATTTTACTTTTTTATATATATTTGTGACGAAGGTATTTGAGACGAAGAAGACATCCATAACACACAACGTTAGGCGATGTAGTCGAACTTGTAGTTGCTTTTCTAATGATGCTATGCCATACGGAAGGAAAAAATTAAAATAATAAAAAACAGATTGTTTCCATGCCAGATGAAGACGTATATCGTCGAAAACATGCTGATTTTAAATTTTTAACTAAACGCATGTTTATTTAAGAGAAACTTCTGCGTTGTATCATCTTCTTTATTTTCAAATTCTAATTTCTTTATGTCTCATATTTTTTTTTTAATTTAAGTGCCAGCCTCGTTATATATCTACGTCGAAATATGAGCCAGAATGAACGCCTTCGTGTTTGCGAGACTTCTTTATGAAGCGTTATAGAACTAACTCAACCGACAATGTTGTGACAATTCAGTGAGTAATTAAAACTGACCCAAGTCAAACAATGGCGCTGACATTGTTTTTTGTTTTTTTTTGTCTAATTTTCTTCTGCTTCTTAATAAACTGTCTTTAGTAAGTTGTAGGGGTTTCTTTTGTTTCCTTTCCTTTGTTTTCACGAACGATAGAAGGCAAACTCTCTAACTCGACCACAACTTAACAAGGAATAAGTTGCTGCGCACCCGCCTTGGGGTGGATCTTCAAGTGTTATGAACAGCGAAAAAACAAAACCAAAAACAAAAAAATAAACAAAAAAACCCAAACAGACAAAAAGCAAAAAACAAAAAACAAAAGCAACAACAACAACAACAACAACAACAACAACAACAACAACAACAACAACAACAACAACAACAACAACAACAACAACAACAACAACAACAAACAGCAGCAGCAGCAGCAACACAAACAACAACAACAGATCCGGTAACTATAAACCCGGAGACACACTGGTGGGTGGTACAAGTTTATTATCGTTTAGTTTCCTATAGACCAATCGGTTGACTGTGTATTTGTACACTCGTAATACTCAAAATCTAACGACTGTTTTACATTCTGATTTTGCTTTAAACAGAATCCCCCCCCCCCAAAAAAAAAGCAAAGAAACAATTAAAGGAATCGTTTTTGAGCATCGGAAAATAGACACAACTTTTTTCCGATTCCGATACCCTCAAAAGTTCTGATTTTTCCTATTCCGATTCTGATTAATCGTCACGACACTAATAGATACACATTTATTTTCAAATAAACAGTTTATTGAAGGCAAACGTAAAAGAGGTAAGAAAAATCCGTATCATATAAAGTGTGTAAAGAATGAAAGAGCAACACGCATTAGTTCTAAAGAAGGAACACATTGGTGTCCCCAACGCAATGAGAAAATACCACACATTACCGTCGGGTCAGAAATAGAGAACTATGCATGAGCAATAAAAGTGGCAGCGAAAAGAAACAGTAGACGAAGCCCACTTGCGATTGAGAAGGCATGTTCGAAAAGGAACTGGACGAAACGGTCGTCCACTTTGAAAGACGAGTCAGAAAGAGCCAGTCTCGTTATGAATTTGAAACACATGGACAAAACGTGCTTCCTTAACTTTCGGACAGGAGTACGAATTTTCTAACGTTGGATAAAATAATCCCAAAGGAGATATTTCAGAGACTTCTGTCACGACGATACTAACGGGTTTGCTATATCTTGAATATAAAGCATATGGTTTATAGAATAACTAAGAGAACTTCAACATGGACTATATAGAATCCGTAATCGCCACCAGACAACTGTGATGGACTGGATATGTGGCCGGAATGGAAAAAAACGCACTCCACAAATCCTATTGTATGGAGATTTGGAACATGAGTACAGAAAGATTGATGGGCAGATACTCCGCTACAAGGATTTTATAAAGCGCCACCTAAAGGCAATGAATATGAATACGAAAAATAGGGAAGAGCTTGCAGCAGATTGGAGTTCCTGGCGCAGTAGCCTTCACAAAGGAAAAGCAGAAATAGAGGCAAAAATAAAGGTCAGGTCTGAACAAAAACATTACCAAAGGCAACAACCCTGATAACTACCCATGCACTACTTGTGGGGAAACTTTTCACACTGGGCATGGAATGCTACAATACCGTAGGATAAAGCATCGAGATCCTGACTAATCATCTTTAACTATGAAGAACTACGTGATGATGATGATGATGATGATGATGATGATGATGATGATGATGATGATGATGATGATGATGATGATGATGATGATGATGATGAATTCACGTCGAGCACATTTGAAAAAATGTAACTATGCTTGCTATAGGAAAGATATTAGGTTAGGGTTATGTTTAGAAGAGTAGAGAAGCCACAAGAAATCAGGAATGTGTCTGGTTTAAAACTTTTACGTCCAATGATTTTTTTCTTCTTTTTTAAATTAGTGCCTTTGTAAACAGGAGTTCCTAGTGAGAGGAAAGTTAAAAAAAAAATCATGGCCATCTAAATACGGGATTCCCTAGACAGTAGTTTTATGTCCATAGATTGACAGCAGATTAGCCTTATTCAAGAATAGCTAGGTTGTCTGCAAAAGAGGACCAGTTTTTTCTTTTTTTTTTTTAGAGTGGATATATATCTATGTATATTCCAGCGGACGGACAGAGGAGCCGGTTTGTTAGGTTTTGCACGTCTCACGATCAGTTGAGTTTTGTTTGTCACTTTTTTTACATAGGTATCACCACTTATCAAGGCTCAGGGGCCACCCGAGGATAAGGTTTGAAGAGTGTACAGTAGTCAGTTGGAGAATATAGTAATTGCCAGTAATGGAAATCCAGTAAATTTGTTACCTTAAGTGGAACGGCTTATCAAGAACTCGTTTACATTGGACTTGAAGACAAGCATATTGTAGTCAGCTGGAAAGCAGGAAAACGGAAGATAGTTCAACAGGCGTGCAGTTCTAAGAAAGAACTTTGTTCATGGAATCTGCGTTTAGGTTTAAACACTTAGAGAGAGAGAAAGAGAGAGAGAGAGAGAAGAGAGGGAAAGGAGAGAGAGAGGGAGAGGAGAGAGAGGGTCATGAGGCTCTTTGTTAATGGATCTGCTCGGTTGGAAATGGGTTTTGATTTGGTCGGGCTGTGAATTCTCATTTGCAAAATTTCTTGTTCAGTAGAAAGAAAACGAATACCATTGTAATCTCTGTTTCAAACTGAATTTTTGTTTTTATTTGAGAATTCTTCCATTGCAGCACTGACTGCGACCATGAGCAACAACTTTGATGAGCAACAACTTTGATATAGCACTATATGTGCAGTGAACGCGCACAAACGTATGTTCACAGAAAAAACATCAATAGCAAATTATATGAGCTATTGAATTTAAACTTTGTAAATAAGAATTGACAACAAATTTATTATTCAACAAGGAATACAAGTTGAATATAAACATTTTGCTTATTCCATGGAGTTTCAACGAATGGTGCTTGTCCTCAAAGGAAAGTAGCATATAAAAAATAATGACAATATTAGAAGGAATTTTCAATAATTTTCAATTGTATTACGTTTATTTACCAGCATAATGTGTCGTATAAGATGGTAGGTGTTGATGCATCTAATTTTCGAGAGTAGTATCTCTTCTTCAAGCGAGGAAATAAAAACAAACGTGACAGTTGTATACGTTTCTTTTATTAATAGTTCCTTCTAATATTGTTATTATTCATATTGTAGGCAGCTGGAAAGCAGGAAAACGGAAGACAATTCCATAGGCGTGCAGTTCTAAGAAATAACTTTGTTCATGGAATCTACGTTTAGGTTTAGGCACAGATACAGAGTGGGGAGAATTATTGATAGTGTTTTCAGATAGACGAGTGTTTCTTGTGAACATTTGGCAAGAGGGACCATATATTGAAGCTCAGTAGAGCACTTGGCATGAAAATAACGATAAAGCAGAGACAAACTCGGCAATGTGGAAAGGACCGGAGTCACAAGAGGAAAGAAAGGAAAAACAAACAAACAAATAGACGAGTATGTACGAGTAGAGAGCATATCCGTCTGTTTGTTTGTTTGTTGTTCCTTATATTCCTCTTATGACTCCGGTTCTTTCCACATTGCCTTCGACTTTTAAGACTTTCATATATATATATATATATATATATATATATATATATATATATATATATATATATATAGTAAGTTATAAAATATATATGGCGATTAAGCTACACTGAATATTCCGTGTTTCATTCACTGTAGGACTCTTCAGGCTTATGCGCGAATTTTGTGGCTGTCTATCGTTTTTATATACGCACCTTCTATTGAGATTTTAGTTAGCCAATCAGCTTTCTAGTATCCACCGCGCCCTTCCTATAAGCCAATGAACATGCACTTATCGGACAAAGGCCTATTTGACCTCTGGTTTACCTGTTCCTTTGTGTGTGCTCTATTTAGCTTGGATATCTAGTTTCTTGATCTGTTTTACATCTAGGTTATGTTTCTTTTTGTTTTTTTTATGTTAGTTTATATATAAATATATATATATATATACACATATATATATATACATATATGTGTGAGCGTTTATATATATTCATGTTTATTTAATTTATTTATTTGTATATTTTCTATCGTTTTTTTTTAGTTTTAAAACTATTTTATATCGCTATCCTAGAGTAAATTTTATCTTGTGAACACAGTTGTTCGCTCTTTCTCTTCTACAGTTTAATAGATGTTGGGGTTCTTTAAAGTACAGGATAACAAATTTTTCATGAAGGCATAATCCACATGGGTCATCTAGATCCCTACACGTGGTAGCTTGTCTTATTATTTTCCATACGACTATCGGCAAATGTCCGCTTTCCTTGAGTTCCTAGTATTTAATTGCTTGGATTGTTTTCATACGGTGTTTTTTTTATTGTTGAATGTACTTTTGTGGTCATAATATCGAGTTTTGAAATCTAAGGATGTCATACCTACGTAATATTTCTTGTTATTCGGGGTTTCTTTCGCAAATATGTATGCCTTGTAAAGTATGCTTTGGTTAGACATTTATTTTGAAGTGGGCAAAGTGTGCGGTGTCTACAGTTGCATTTATCTTGTTCGTTATTAGTATTTTTATTTCTAGTATGGTTGTTCTTGTCCGGAGTTGGTTTATTATTATTATTATTATTATTATTATTATTATTATTATTATTATTATTATTATTATTACCATTATTATTATCATCATCATCATCATCATCATTATTATTATTATTATTATTATTATTATTATTTCTGCTACTTTTAGTTTTATGTTTGTCATGGTGTCTACTTTTTTATTGTTTATTTTGTGGTTGTTGTTTACATTGTTTTTATTTAATATTTTTTTTTATTATGTGATTTAATTATCATCTCTAAATTTTCACAACAGCTGTCGGATAACTTTAAGGTATTTTTATTGAAGATTTTGTTTAAGGGGTTGGTTGCGGGAAAGTGTTTTTCAATAAGATGTAGAAATTTCTTGCCAAGTTTTGTTTTTAACATTGTATGGGGCCGTATACCAGATTATCGTTCTTTTTCTTCTATTTTTAATTTTATTATAGTTATTGGTGTTTTGTTGCTTGTATTTGACATCGATATTTTTGTATCCACTATTTTTTAGGGCTGTTTCATAGATATTGGTTGACCTGTTAAATGCATTTTCATCACTTGAGTTATTGCTGAGTCTACTTACGATCGAGTTAGGAATCTGTTTTATAATTGATGGTGGGTGATTGGATTTAGGGTTTACGTATATTGGAGTAGCGTTATCTTTTAAGTTGGGTTCATATGTGTTTTTATCTAAATTTAACGTGACGTCCAGGAAGTTTGTTATTTTTATGTTAGCTGATATGTCTGCTTTTATGCCTAATTTTTTCATTTCCTTGTGCATGCCTTTTCTTAAATTTATCTCCCTTGACTTTGTTGGAGTTTTTTTTATTATAGCTAGTCCGTCATCTCTATATAGGCCGATATCTGTAGTATCAAATATGCTTGTGGGAGTATATAGAATGAATAATCCCACAAGATCTGATGCCTCTGCAGAATCCCTGGCACCCATCGCCAAATCAAACGAATTTGTCATTTTAGTTTTTATCCATTGGTTATTGTTATTTATTAGAACTGATTTTCTACATTTTTTAATGATGTTGATTTCTTCCGAGGATATATCAGTGTATGCCTCGGCAAATTCTAGGGCAATGTTAAAAAGTTCTTCGGATATCGAGGGATAGAAGTCTATCATGTCGAACTGTATAAACGCACATTTATCTTTGTTTTCTATATTTTTAAACCAGGTGATTGCTTCGGCAGTATTTGCCGACTAGTTTAATTCTAGGTCTTGTTTGATTTGTTTGTACATTCTAGAAAGTATTGTTTTGATAATTCGACCTAATTCTGGTTTAGTTGCGTTTATCAAGCGGGTGCTAGGATTATCATTAAAGTCCCATTTGTGGTCTTTAAGCAAAATGTATGCCTCTCTAGGTTTCAATTTGGCAACTTTATCGCTAATTTTTAATTTATCGGTAATTTGTTTATTTTCAGTATTTCTTATATCTAGTCGCATTCGTTTGTATTTAGTTTTTGTAGTTTTTAGTAATGTTTTCTGTGATTAGTTTGTTATATTCTTGTTTATCTATTTTATAAAAGTTTGTAGTTTTATCTGCTTTTACAAAGATTTTATTAGAGTTGTTTATGTTTCTAACGATTTTGTGTAGTTTCCGTTGGAAATTGTTAGGTTGATTGTGGAATTCTATGTTTTTAATTACGTTTAAAGGTTCATTTTCAAAGTTTATCAAAAGGTCTACTGTTTTCGCATTTTTAAGGGGTTTAAAACCATAGGATTCTTTTTTGTTTACGTTTTCATTTTTAATGAAGAAATTTGCTAGCCATCGCATTCGGCGTATTAGTTCATCTGTATTTTGAATTAATTTAATAATATAGCTATGCTTTCTAGGTGTGGGGATGTTTTTAGCGATGTTTCGAAATTAACTCTTTCCATATCTATTTTTAATGTGGTGAAATAAATTCTTTTGAGAGTGCTCAACTGTTTCAGGAGCTAATTATAGCTGCTTCATTTACTCACATAAAATTAATATACGAAAGTATAAATTTATGCGTAAACTTTAAGTATATACTTCAAAAGTGCTCAATACGTAGGTAGAGCTAGTTAGTAATTTATAAAATATATATGGCGATTAATCTACACTGAATATTCGGCGTTTCATCCACTCTAGGACTCTTCAGGCTTATGCGCGAATTTTGTGGTTGTCTGTCGTTTTTATATACGCACCATCTATTGAGATTTTAGTTAGCCAATCAGCTTTCTAGTATCCACCGCGCCCTTCCTATAAGCCAATGAACATACACTTGACCTCTGGTTTACCTGTTCCTTTGTGTGTGCTCTATTTAGCTTGGATATCTAGTTTCTTGACCTGTTTTAAATCTAGTTATGGATTGTTTGCTTTTTTATGTTAGTTTATATATAAATATATGTATGTACATACATATATGCACACACACACGCGCATATATATATATATATATATATATATATATATATATATATATACATACATACATATATGCGTGATCGTTTATGTATATTCATGTTTATTTAATTTATTTATTTGTATATTTTCTATCGTTTTTTTTAGTTTTAAAACTATTTTATATCACTATCCTAGGGTAAATTCCACTACCGTCGAATGTCCACTTTCCTTAAGTTCCCAGCATTTATTTGCTAGCGTTGCTTTCATACGGTATTTTTTTTTATTGTTGAATGCACTTTTGTGGTCATAATATCGAGTTTTGAAATCTAAGGATGTCATACCTACGTAATATTTCTTGTTATTCGGGTTTTCTTTCGCAAATATTTTGGCCTCTCTCAGCACACACATATATATAGTAAGTTATGAAAATATATATGGTAATTAAGCTACACAGAATATTCTGCGTTTCATTCTCGTGATAATTCGTCATGCTTATTCCCGACGAATTCACTCAAGTTATTTAATTTACGTAAACAAATTAACCATTGTTCGCGACAATATAACTACTGTTTCAATTTAACCTAGCCCCAGGTTATTATTGATGCAAGGCTTTGAATGAAAGAAAAACTGAAGGGCTTTAAATTTATAATTTCTATTATGGGCGTTTAAAATACATGTTGAGGTCATAAGCCTGACGAATTCTCACAAGAATTAAACGCGGAATATTCTATGTAGCTTAATTGCCACATATATTTTCATAACTTATTACCTAGCTATGCCTATGTATTGAGCAATTTTGAAGTAAATACTAAAAAATTTACGCATAACATTATATCTTCGTATATTAATTTATGTGATTAAATGAAGTAATCATACACAGACACACAGACACAGACACAGACACAGACACACAGACACACACACAGACACACACACAGACACACACACACATATATATATATCCCTATATATATAAAATAAACTCATTTTCCCCCTCTAATTTGGACCTTAATAGGATTAAAATCAAGACATTTCATGCAAATGTAATATGCACAAACTGCAGCACAATATCTGAGGTGTGTTATAGGCCTATTATCTCTCCACTTCCTATCGTAGATTCTTATATTTTTTTCTGTTGGGTGTTCACTGCCAAAGTCGGTTAAAATCAATGAAAGTAGTAAAATCTTTTCTCTCTAATAAATTCCTCTTTCCCCCGCCACCACTTACACCGTTGCAGGATCCTTCACAAGGGACAGTTACGAAGAAACAGCGGTTTGGGTTTTCTTTACTTCGTAGTTGCTTAAATATACTGGAATGAAATTTTAACGTTCCTTTTCATACTATGCTTTCTACTGGGTGAACCGCACCATGAACTTAACCGATTCGAAGGGTAGCTGCTTAGAAAAAACTGGAATGAAATTTTAACGTTCCTTTTCGTTCGATGCTTTCTACTACGTGAAACGCACCATGGACTTGCCGATTGGAAGGGTTATTTATGCCATTTTTTTCGCTTTATTTTGTTTTATAGTTGATTAAAAAAACTGGAATGGGAAGGGTTATTTATGCCATTTTTTTCCGCTTTTCGCTGTGTTTTTTGCTTTGGTTTTTCGTTCATCATTTATTTCCCTGATTTTTGCTTTTTGGTTTTCCGATTTCTTTACTAAAGAAGTTTTACTTTTGTTCGCTGGGGGGGGGCGATCTTTGAACGAAGTTTAACATTGTTTTTTTTGTTTAATATTTAAACAGGTTTATTACTTCGCTTATTCTTTACTTTACCCCCCCCCCCTTACACACACACCTACAAACAACCGGGCAACACCGGTACCCCACTAGTATATATAGTAAAATGCAATATTTTTAATTCATAAAAGATAAAAATACATAGCCAACTACAAACATACATACAAACTCATGAGAAATATAATTTATCTACTTCTGCTATTATATAAAAGAATCATTGTATGTGTGTCTGTGTTTATGTCTATGTGTGAGTTCGTTTCCTATGGACTCGAAAACAGCTTGAGCCGATTTATATGAAATTTCATACTGAGGATCTTTATTTTCCTGGCTGTGTTCTTAGATAGGTTTTGTATCGGAATGTCTTTGATAAGTACTGATAATCTAAATAATCCAATAAAAGGAGTAACAAGCGATTGTTACCAAGGTTAACACTCTACATACACAGCCGAACATCAAACTGCATTTGAGAAGTTATATTACCATACGCCGAAAGGCCCGACATATAAAATCACCAGTAGGTTGTTTAATATGACAGGGGCGCGTTCAGAATATTTTAACTTTTAATTTGGCATTGTTTGGAGGAAAGTATTAAAAAGTTGTGTAAAAACGAGAGAGAACGTTTAATTGCATCAATTTATTAAGCAATAATTAAATTTTGTACAAAGAAAAACTATTTGATAATAATAATAATAATAATAATAATAATAATAATAATAATAACAACAACAACAATAATAATAATAATACATTATTATTATTATTATTATTATTATTATTATTATTATTATTATTATTATTATTATTATTATTATTATACTCACTAGGAATTCTCATACAGGCCATAATCCCAACCACATGTGGTGTTATCCGAAATCTGGGTGACAACAAGTCACCCCAGATTTTCAGTATTCTTTGCCTCTTTCGATTACTCTCTGCAAATGAATTTGCGTTATCACAACAGCCGTTTTCCATTGCTGTCTCGCTGGAAACGACCATTGTCCATCACTGGAATTTGGGTGCCAACAAGACTCCGCAAGGGCATAATCACCTTCGTATTTATTCAGTGGAAGTCTGGCTAGTGCTTTCTCTCCTCGGCTTTCCACTCTCCGTGACCCTTTACTGTTTAGTATGGCGCCTGTCTATGCTGACATTACAATTTATTATTATTATTATTATTATTATTATTATTATTAGTAGTAGTAGTAGTAGTAGTAGTAGTAGCAGTAAGAGGAGAAGTAATAAGAGAAGGAGTGATTTGGCTCCTTTTCAGTTCGAACTTGATTGAAAACAAATCGTTAGGAAAATATGAAAGGAGATAATTGATTTTTCAAATGATAGTTCAATAAACAATGTTAGATGAATTCGGTCACACGCGTGCCTCGCCACAATGGATTCTTCATTCGAAACGAGTAAAGTTCTATTCTCGTTGGTCGTCTAACATCTTTTGTCCAAGCTTTATAAATTACCAGAGTAGTAACAGTGATACTAATCTATTGGCTTTCTTTTCATATCAATAGGTTTCTTTGAACCCTATTGCAACAAAAGAATTTTTTGCGTTCTTGCATATGACTGGGACGCGTAAAAAATAAATGAATTTTGCCTTAATGGCTGCATTCAAGCAAGAAATTAGTTTCAATTCGACAATTTAAAGGCTTCAAAATTCTACCTATATGAACAATATAATAATGCTATCTAGGTTTACAACTAATGGAACGTTTGATACGGAATAAGTATAAAAAAATGTAAAGTGGTCGATTGTAGTGGAGTCAAACCTAAAGGTTCGCTTTTCATTGGCTACTACACCGAGGTGCACAGGACGGGGTCACTACTTTCCTAAATTGCTCCAATTACATCAAGTGAGCACTAAGTAATATTTTTATGTCCCTTGGTCTATTAGCCAACATTATAACCATTATGTTAAATAGACCTACTATATATATATATATATATATATATATATATATATATATATATATATATATATATATATATATATATATTAGTAGGTGGTGGTGCCCGACTTTGCCCGGGCGTAAAATACGCTTAAATATGATATTTTAATTTGTCCACATTTCGTAGATATTACTGTAGAGTCGTTGTTTCAAAAGCAGAAAAAAAAAGAAAGAAAGTATTTGCGTGCCATCAGATAGAATCGAAACCCAAAGCAAAACTGTAGCATTCAAAGCCGGAGACGTTACTACTGTACCAACGTGACACGCACATGATGAGATTAAAAATTAAAAAGTAAAAATAAACCAAGATGAATGTACAAAATGTATAACGATTTTTTTTTTCAATTTTAACCCATTTTTGACCCCTTAAAAACTATTTTAACCGGTTAAAGACCCATAAGAGAACGGTCCGTAAAAAACATCCAATCATTTGAGGCCCCTAGTGCCGCTGTGCGACTTTTAGTTTCGGAGGAGATAGAGTTTGAAAATATGGAGGCAGACAAACCTATAGCCTTTTATATATTAGATATAGCCTTCGCTACTGTTTACTTGATCTGTCCTAGTTGAATCATGTAGCAAGTTACTTAGCTTTCGAATCCCAAGTTTAAAAATGTTCAACTGATGAGCCTAAATAAGGACGAAACTTGAGTCTGGAACTTTTGGTCGCGATTTTAATGGCTTTCATGGTTTTCATTTGTTGGGTTCCTAAATTCCTTTATTTCTGATTGCTGTCAGAATAATAATTAGAGGATATATAATAATTTATTTATTTAGACAACCCAAGAACACAACGCATGAATTATATGACAGGAGCAGCATAAGTGATTAATAACAGATGCGGTTTAAACACAACCCATTCCTTTAGATCAAAAACTTAATTTATAAACTTAATTTGTTAAATAAGCCATTGTAGCACGTTCTGGACCTGTCTGATTAAATTAATTATTAAATCATAGTCGCCTTCAAGTAATCAATGAACCGAAAACACAAACGGCCTGAATTACCTCCCTTTAACCATTATAAGAAACAAAATCGACCCAGTTTCAAACAGAATTAACTAGCAGTACTTAACAACTTAATTGGATTATCTCCCTTCAAATCTTCTTAAGCAACGACATAAAAACATTTCTCAAGTAAAATAACTATGAATCTTCAGACAGTAAATAGTTTAGAACACTTCACCCGAAATGTCCTCAAGGTTTATATATATTTAATACACCCATTTTACTTTATTCTCATATTCAATCAAATTCTAAACCGGAAATGGTATTATATCTATGTACCAATAGAACGATAATATATAAACATTACTTGCCACTAATACGAAACTAAAACTAACCGTAACATCTTTACAAGCTGGTTACGGCCATAATATAAATATAGATACCAAACTTTTAAACATTCTTTTTACAAAAAATCAATTATTGGGAAATAAAGGAATTTAGGAACCCAACAAATGGGATTATTAAAAAAAGTTTTTTCTTTTTTTAAATGGCTTAGGGCTCCCCGTAAAACTTCACATAACTCTGTTCTTAAATAAGGATACGAAAATTAGGCGATACATTAATATTTAAATGGGCTTTTCCGTAACCACAACCAAATTGTCGAACTAGACATTGAAACAATTGTAACGTAAAATGAAATACACTTTTTGTTGCCATAAACACCTTGTCTTGAAGTCTTGATTTTGCACACACAGTATATTAATGCTCAATTATGAAATGTGATAATTTTGTAGCTTAATCCTTAAGTCAACCATTTTTGGCTTAAAACCTATTGGTATATGAAAATTTACTGAATTACACGAACTCAGTATATTACATATATATATATATATATATATATATATATATATATATATATATATATATATATATACACTTGTGCCCGATATTATTCATACCCCTCGGATCTTTGAGATTTCTATAAGAATATTGCTCAAACCAGAAGGTAGACAATATTAAAGGGATTTCAAACAATAAATCAAGCATAAGCATTTAATTTAAACTCAACAAATAAATAAATTATGCAAGTTTGAAACATTATACAAAGAAAAACAACAATGGCACTAGTTCAAAATTATTCATACCTCTCTTATTAATAGTCAATAGCATGCCCTTTATTCTTAATAACTGCCTGTAACCGTTTTGGATATTTATCAACAAGGTTTTTACAAGCATCAACACTGATTTTTTACCATTCTTCAATGCAGTAGTTCTCCAAATCCCTCAAATTTCTAGGTTTCCGCTTTTTAACCTCAGTTTTCAATATGTGCCAGAGGTTTTCGATAGGGTTCAGGTCGGGACTCTGGCTAGGCCATTCCAAAACATTAATTTGATTATCCTCAAACCATTTCTTGACTATTTTGGCAGTATGTTTTGGATCATTATCCTGTTGAAGGACCCAGTTTGGTCCTAAATGGAGCTTCTCCGCATCCTGTCTAATGTTTTTCTGGAGTATCTCCAAATATTGCTCCTTCTTCATGGTTCCATCTATCTTGACCAAACTACCTGGACCACTAGCTGAAAAGGAGCCCCAAAACATTAGGCTACCACCACCATGTTTCACCGTGGGTATGGTGTTCTTTGGGTTGTAAGCTTCTCCTTTCTTCCTCCAAACGTAAGAAGCATCCATATGGCCAAACAATTCCATTTTTGTTTCGTCAGTCCACAAAATACTTGAGAAAACGGACTCTGGAGAATTCACATGGGTCCTAGCAAACTTTAGACGTGCTGCAAAATGTTTTCCGGTGTGCAATGGAGTCCTTCTTGGTCTTCTTCCTTTCAGACCATTTTCATGCAGAGTCCTTTGCAATGTTTGCCTTGATATTTTTATGCCAGAAGACTCCAGATTTTCTAAAATGTCCTTAGTAGTGGTGGTTGGATTTGCATTAACACTTCTTACAATATTCCTGGTGGCTCTAGCAGACAGTTTCCTTTTCCTTCCTCTACCAATCAAGTTGTTTGTTGTGTGGTGGCTCTGGAATTTTTTGATGATGCTCTGTATTGTTGCTGTAGGGACCTCAAATTTCTTGAAAATTGACTTGTAACCTAAACCATCCTTATGTGAATTCACAATTTTAGTCCTAAGATAATTACTAAGCTCTTTTTTCTTCCCCATTCTAATAATTTTTATTCTTTATTGGTTTTCAGTTGATATCATTTTAATTTCTGAAAAATGCAAAAAACGAAATGAAATTAATCAAAGGTTGTATAAAAGCATTCAAAATAAGAATCAAACAGGAAACAAACAGTCAGAAACTCGATTAATACGGAAAAAATAAGGGGGTATGATTATTTTTTAACATTGCAGATTTTATAAATAGCTGTATATTTCTTTTATTACAAGTATCCCGAGATTTTAAAATGACGAAAATGATCAGAAGAGGTTTATTAAGAATATATATCAATATGGACGTAAACAATAAATTCTTACAAAGTTACACCGAATAAACTCAATTTTCAAGGGGGGGTATGAATAATATCGGGCACAAGTGTGTATATATATATATATATATATATATATATATATATATATAAATTTGAACGCCAAATAAGGATATGTTTGTGTTTTTTCTCCAAAATAAATTATTATTTACAAAATGTTTACGAACGTGCGTAGACATTTTGTAAATATTGTTTTTAAAAAATAAAAAATAATACTTCTATTATGTTTTAAACGACTGTAATAGTTTATTTTGGAAGTATATTTCATAAAGAAAATTGACAACCACTTTAAAAACAGAAATTACGAGTTTTATATATTTTATTCGCAGTTTTTTGTTGGGGGTGTCAAAAATTCCGCCTAAAATTCTGATACACCTACCGGATCACGTGACTCTTCTGGCGGCCATGTTGTAAGCCCTAACGGTATTTTTGGAGATTACCGTTTTTTCTTCTTCTCCAAAATAAATTATTTAAAGAACAACGCAACCGCGACTAACACTTCCACGGACTGCTATCCACGAGGGATTTTATATCTCCGACGGAAAAGATAATTTACAAAAAAAAAAAAAAAAAGATGATGATGAATACTTTTTTATAAGTTGTAGTTTGTTCTATTCGCTAACCAAGAACAGATCAGTTGAAGTATAGCATTAGAACAGATACTACAATTTGCTCTTTGCGAAAAGGTCAGTTTAAACCCGAGTCGGTTTCTTATGTGAGAAAAATCAATCAACCCACCCCAAATAAAATGAGTCACTCTAAATGAGAAGAATATTTTCTGTGAAGTTCTGTTGGCACTCCCTTACGAATGAGGGTACCCCACCTCGTAAAGGAATAATTCCAACACCGTTCTTACTTAGTCTAGAAGGATCTTTCCATCGCTAACCGAAGACAGAATAGTTGAAGTATAGTATTAGAACAGGTATCACACTTTGAAATATTTATTTACAGAAATCGAAAAAAGACAACTTAACTTTTTATCCCGTTAAAAACGGGGAAATGTTATAACCCGATGACTCAGAATGAGTGCATTATTCCAAATTTATAGTTGAATATGTTTAAATTTGTGCGTCATTTTTAAATTAAATACTAATCCAAATTAATTACTAAATGTGAATCGAACGGATACCACGATACTTAGTTCGCTGCACCTTATCATAACAAAGGTTTCAATCAGATCAGTTCAGAAGTTTCGGAGAAAAAGAGGAACAGAAAGGCAGACTAAGAGAAATATAATGCAGATAACATTTACAACAAATTAGGTACAAGATCATCAAAAGTGTGTATCGTTAGTCATCTTTTATCATAAATAGCAAAAAAAAAAAAAAAATGTTTATCCTACTCTTAACTAGAATCATCTTATGATGGAATTTGAAAATGGTGTCCGTTCAAGATGAATTAAATTTGGGAGTAGTCGACGGCAAAATATTGAAAGTTGACAGTGAGAATCTTGGTGCTTTTTATTGGCAAAAAGGGTTACATTCACTCTCTCAGCTAAGAAGCTAAAACTTAACCCAAAGGGCTGGTTATACTACGTTTTCATTTGAGTCAAACGGTTCAAACCCCTATAACAGGATCAAAATCTATACTGATCCCTCCTATCTCCTACCTTTTCCTACACTATCTCCATTTTCAAATTTTGTATTTGTTAATTGTCTCTTTGGCGTTATCTCCCTTTTTAACTAAATTCTCGATTCAATTCTTGAATAAAAACATGTTTCATCCGATAGTCCCCATTGTGGTAAAAAAAATAAAACACAAAATCAAAACAGAGAATCCAGCCACAATAATTGGTTGCGGGCGCTGACATGACTAAAATCTATACCCAATGATCAATGGAATGTTATGACCAACTTTCTATGCCAAATTAACCTCAAGGGTGAAGTCAGACTCATAACATGCTTCAGTAGTGACAGTATATATATATATATATATATATATATATATATATATATATATATATATATATATATATAAAGCTGAATGTGTGTGTATGTGTGTGTGTGTGTGTGTGTGTGTGTCTGGTCACGAATAGGCTCCTATATGGTTGACTATTTTAAAAAAATATAATCTATAATGATAGAAGATGTATCGAGACACAGGAATGGGTATTTTGATCCTGCAGAACTGTGGTTCATTAAAATTGTGGGGTCTGCATACGCGCCTGGTTCACAAAGTATGGAAATAAAAAATTTAAAAATTAAAAAAAAGTTTACTAGTGTTTTTGATATAGATGTACATAAGAATACTTTGATAAGTATGTTTTAACTTAAATAGGGATGGTATAATAAAATTGTGGTGTCTGCGTTCGCGCCTGGCCTCCATAGAATAGAAATAGGCACAAACTTTAATAAAGACTTTCCATATCAATCTGCGTAAGTATACTTTGATAATTATGTTTCAGTTTGAAGAAATATGGTATAATAAAATTATAGGGTGTTCGTTCGCGTCTGACCTCCATAGAATGGAAATATGTCACAAAGTTTAACAAGGTTTTTTAATATAGATCCACAGAATATTGTGATAAGTGTTTCAGTGTGAACAGGTATGGTATAATAAATTATTGGGTTTATCTATTTTATTTTTACTTTCATCATATTTTGCTTTGGTTTGATATCCCGAATTCGAAGCTATCTCTTTACAACCCTTCCTTTTCATAACCTATCATACTTTAATAAATCAGAGTTCATTCTCTGTAGACTGTTTTGAACCCAGTCAACGACGGGTACTTTTGCTAGTATATATATATATATATATATATATATATATATATATATATACTAGTCTACCCGTGACCCATTGGGTCAGTATGTTATATAAGCTATGGAATTCATGTATGAGCGTGACACTTGTGACGCAAAGAAAATATTTTTTTTGACATAACAGAAACATTTCTATGAAAGTATATTAAAATGAAAAATCAAAGATGTATCACTCAAACATGAACAAAAAATCCTCCCTATTCGTGTAAAGTAACCTATTTTTCTGAATAATTGCTGAAAAATCGAAAATTAAACATGATTTTCCTACGAATCGAACGCCGACGAAAGTCATTTAGCAGCGAAAGCGCACATAACCTACCGATGAGAAAGATAAGAATGAAAACCCCATATTGGAATCCTTCAACCAAGTTATAGAAACTTAAAATCTAAAAAAAAAAAAATAATTAATAAAACCTGAAGCAAAAAAGTAAAACCTAAATAAATAAAATAAAACTAATATTGAAACAGATTAGTAAATGTGTCAACAAATTCACCGTTCTCACACAACTATTTTGTATCTAGAAATGTAAATAAAAATAAAAAAAGGAAGAAGGAAGGAAGGAAAAGGGATGGATAGAGAGTAATAGTAGTCGTAGTAGTAGTAGTAGTCTTGGCTTTACTACAGTTGTTCTTATGTTTGTCAACGGGTTAAAGTTGTTTAGTTGTAAGAAAATAGCGACAGTATAGTTGTAATAAAGAATAGTTGCAAAACACCTCCACTCTTCCCATGTTAAATAATAATTTCGAAATTATGACGTTAATATTTCAGTGTGCAGGTCAAAATCTGCAAAAGAAGCGATTTGTGTTTATTTGTTTACGTTGTTATGGGTTAATGTTTATACGCGCATGCACAACTGGATGTCGTAAACCAGAAAGTGGGTTACATCACTCGTTACAAGGTCATTTGAGTTTTATAATTATATAGATTTATAATATAAATCTCACCTGTCTGTTTGAATGTATGTATGCATGCATGTATATATGTATAACTTTCGGCAGAGGAGACAGATTTATCGTTTTGAAACGCGATCCTTCGGACGACAAATATCGAAAAATTGGCTAAAAACATTAATTCTTTCATCCTCAACTGGGCACTTTTCTACAGAGAGGTGTCGCTTTTTTCGCCGATATTTTCGAAAGTCATCCCCTCTTTTCGATTGACTAGCCTTAATTTAAACTTTCGTCACTTTAGGTTTGGAGATAGGCGCAACAGCAAAGACGCCATGTTTTTTTTTTCACGTTCTTTTCCTCCTTCGCCGTACGGATTCAAGCTTGCCTGCATACTACCACTTTATTGTTTGTTTTTGTTTTGTTTTGCTCAACATACACCCCCAAACGCCGGACACCCAGGCTTGTATTATGGAAATTAGAAAGCCAAATAACGACGTGCGTTTGTGTCTTTTTCTAAAAAAAAAAAAAATAATTTATTTATCTTTAATGACAAACAAACTTTCGACTTATATAAAAATAAGTTAGATACAAAAAAAAAAAAATGTAACAGAAATTGAAAAAATAAACGATATACAAGATAATTATTATAGAAAATTTGCTCTACATCAAATTTTGACTTATATACATACTCTATCTGGTCTTATCAAATTTAAACATATTTAAACACTGGCCAACCTCAACGTCTCTTAACTTTAGTGATCCAACGGGAACCGATGTGTCTACATGACTATGTCATTATAGAACTTTAAAAGAATTCGATATGGCGTAAACGAGACAACCCAAAATAGCTGATCCGGTCTGGTTTGAACGCGGTGGAATTCATTTGCCTAATTCCATCCGCCAACCCATCGTAAGGATTTCAACTTATGCAAGTGATTGCATTTGTGTAGGTGCATGTGATCGCAAGTGTACGATATTGTACTCTCCTGTCTCATTTAGTTCGGACACCTGCTTCTTAACGAGTTTAGCCAAATGCGAACAGCCTTTTTTTTATTTATTTATTCGTGTCTTTCCCTTTTCTTACGAGAAAATTTCGCCACAAAATGAAGCTGATATAATTGGAAAATCGATAAACATTTAAAATTTATTAATGATATTACCCTTACTACTTTTTCATCCAAATCTTTTTTTGTTTCTAACTTAACAAGAAAGAGAATAAATAATCAAGCCTCTCGTAATGGCATTAAGGCATGCTTATATATATATATATATATATATATATATATATATATATATATATATATATATACACACACACACACACACACACACACACACACACACACACATATATATATATATATATATATATATATATATATATATATATATTAGCACGACGACCCGACGTTGTTCGGGATTTGAAGAGGATTAACAAGTGTTCCATTTTTATTGTCATTGAATCGGTGAAATCACTCATTCGTCAATCAAATCAATTGATTACCCGCCCTAGTCAGGAACTCACCGCTGTGCACTGAGAGGAAGCTTCACATGCCCTCCCGTAGTGACTTAGTCCACAATTCATTGTAGTCTACATTGCACTGTAGAGAACCTACTGTTGATTCCATGAAATTATTTTTAATTGTATATAATGAAATGAATTAAGTTTAAAATGTAAAAGTCAAGTACAATTGTCCAATTATACTCTAAAGAGAAGAGTTCATTTTGAACGCGCCTCTGTCTCATCAAAGAACCTACTGTTGATTTTATAGGCCGAGCCATTCTGCTTGTGTGGTGATAAAACTTCTTGAATGCAGTTATGTTGGTAGGCTGCATAAAAGTGCTAACTTTGACCAAAATTGGACTGTTTCTTCTTTAATCAGATTTCTTCGATTATTGATTTTTTATACTTATCAGAAGTATTGCGATACAAAACCTATATAAAAACACTCCCAGGCACATAAGGTACATGTATGTGAAATTTAAAAAAAAAAACGGCCCAGTCGTTTTGGAGTCTACAGGGAACACACACATACACACAGAGCCTTTTCTATATAAGTAGAGAAGAGATAGAGATAAATTTCTTTCCACTTAATGAAAAAAAACATTAAGAAAGTTACGTGCGGGGTTTGAACCTACAGACCACTTCCTGACAAAAAAAAAAAAAAGCACACATAAATTTTCAAGTCTTATAAAATTCTTTGCAGTTAATGAAAAAAAAAGAAGAAATGTACGTTTGAACCTACAGACCACGTCATGCAAAAACCCCCCCCTAAAAACAAAAAAGAAAACAAAAAACACATTATCAACTAACCCACAGAGGAATTTTCACGGCCCGTTGTTCTATCATTATTGCTAAGCGACGAATGGAAAAAGTGATTTTACCGATGATAGATAAATTAAAATAACGGTTTCGATTATTGGTAAGTAGTGGGGGTATTCTGAGACCAAACTTAAATGAGATCACTCCCAGACTTATACACTAAAGTTCTGTAAATTAAAAAAAAAATCTGTTCAGCTGTTTCGGAGTCTGTATGGAACAAACTCACACCCACGCAGAGAAAGTTGCATTTATATAATTGTAGAAAAGAGATATAGGTATATGTATAAATATATGTGTGAATACATGATTATAAAAGTAATAATAATAATAATAATAATAATAATAATAATAATAATAATAATAATAATAATAATAATAATAATTGTTATACCGGCCTTCCTTGAACAGAGGAATTTACACAGATTAGCACTATAAATAGCACTAGTAATTTCAACACCGGTGAGAGAGATGCGACTGCACTTCAACTGCTAGCCGAGTGCCCAGAAGATACACACGCTTTCCTATCTTTGTGCATTATTGTTAATACACTAGTTCCTTAACAGAACCTCAACTTGATTGTTCTTATTTTCACTGTGGTTCCACGACACAACAGATTTTTACTAAGGAATATTTATTTAATACAAGCGTAAATTGTAAACTGAATTCGTATGATGGATGCGAAATCCAAAGATTCACTGTTGAAATTGTTCCAATTCCAGGCAGAGCAAAATCTCGCGTTGCAAAAACAGCAAATTCAACAACAAGTAGAAAGAGAGGAAAGATTTAAACAAGCATTTGAAGAAAAAAATGCTTCGACAACAGAAACGCTTCGAGGAAATATTGATGAAAACACAGGAGGAACAAAGAAAAATTCTGGAGGCGACACAATTAACTAAAGCGGACGATAATCATAACGCATTTTCTCAAAGAGCTGTGTGAGCCGCTATTGAAAATTTCAATTATAATCCAGAAGACAATGTCACTTTCGTCCAGTACTATAGACGATATGAGGATATTTTTATATCGGATTGTAGTATCTGGTCACCGGCGAAAAAAGTTAGGCTTTTGCTAAGAAAATTAGGAGCAGCCAAACATACAAAGTTCGTGAATTTTATTCTCCCCAAAAAACCCAGTGAGTTGAGCTTCCAAGAAACAGTTACGCTACTTACAGAACTGTTTTCTGCAAAAAACGTCTCTTTTCCATAGGCGATATAAATGTATGCATGTTACTAGAACAGAGAAAGACGACTACACTACTTATGCAAGTATAGTGAACAAGCATTGCGACGATTTTAAACTGGAGGAATTATCATCAGATAATTTTAAATGTTTAATATTTGTGCAAGGGCTGGTCTTAAATAAAGACGCTGAAATCAAGCGTCGTGTTTTAAATAAACTCGAAAACGAACCGAATTTAAAACTACAAAACTTAGCGGAAGACTGCGTTGAAACAAGACAGTTGTGACATAGAGGAAAGCGGAGTGTCGCATATTAAAACGATCCAGCAAAAGAAAAATTTGACTTCAAAAAATAACCAGAGAAAAAATCAGGGAGCGTAGAGGATGCGCATTAGCTATGAAAGCTCCTCCGACTCAATTCGGATCGTGGGCAAAACCGGACCGGCCTTGGTATAGGATTTATTTAGATTTTGCAGGACCGCTAGATGGGTTATAATATCTCATTGCTGTAGACAACCTATCTAAATGGGCGTAAGTATTAAAATGTAAGAATCCCACATCCGATGTAACTATCAATTTCCTGTATGAACTATTCGCTAGGTTTGGAGTAGTAGACTGCATTGTTACAGACAATAGAACGCAATTTAAACTACCGAATTTAAACATTTTTGCGAGGATCATCTAATCGAGCATATAACCATTCCGCCATACCACCCAAGAAGTAATGGACAAGCAGAGAAATTCATTGACACATTCAAGAGAGTTCTGAAAAAAGCTAGTGGGTAACCGACGGATAAGCCAATCCAACGACTTTTACAAGTCTACAGAGTCACTTCGAATGCAAACATCGAAATGTCGAAGCCACCTGCTGAGGTTATGTTCAGACACAAGGTTAGATCGATTTTTTACAAGTTGTTACCAAACCAGGATAGGCCAAACTTAAAAAAAAAAACGATTAAAAAATAAAACGGTATAAAGTTGGCGAAAGGATCTTCTACAAGATTCACAAAAATAAGACTTTCTGGGAGTCCGGCATTGTTGAGAAACCAATAGGCAACATGGTCTACATGATTAAGGGACCAGACTTCGTGCACAAACGTCACACTAACCAAATTGGGAAAAGATACTCGAGCAGTGAGGTGACCAGATCGCCCGAGGAGGACATCATGGACACAGTGTTTGAAACTTTTCAGGTGCCGATACCAGAGACGGCTCCGGAGAACGGAAGATCAAACAGAAAACGGAAAGCAACAGAATTGATTAGGGTGAACCCAAAACAAAAACGTTATTAATCCCATCCGGATATTTTCGAAGGAGAAGGGGGGTTATACCGGCCTATAAATAGCGCTAGTAATTTCAACACCGGTGAGAGAGATGCGCGACTGCACTTCAACTGCTAGCCGAGTGCCCAGCAAATATACACGCTTTCCTATCTTTGTACATTATTGTTAATACACGTATTCCTTAACCGAACCTCGACTTGAGTGTTCTTATTTTCACTGTTGTTCCACACAAAAAAAAAAAAAAAAAATGTCCCAAAAAAGCGGTGATGCAAATAAACAAAGGAAATAACTCTCTTAACGCTCAGGTAAACGAAACAATTAAATACAACAGAATCTCTAATAAAAAATATAAATAAAAACACTAATGGATCTTCTATATATATATATATATATATATATATATATATATATATATATATATATATATATATATATATATGTATATATAAGTAATATGGTTAAGCTTAAACATGGAAAACTAAAGGACTAGTTGTTAAAACTGGAAAAGAAAAGGACAATATATTCTAGTATAAAATATAGTAAATTTAAACTTAAAATATTGCAGCATTAAATTTGTTTAATTCAATTTAATATTATATAATCAATTTTAATGCTGCAATATTTTCAATTATAAATTTATTATATTTTTTACTAAAATATCTTGTCCTTTTCTTTTCCAGTTTTAACAACTAGTTCTTTACTTTTCCATGTTTAAGCTTAACCATATTACTTTTCATGCTCACATTTATCTTTCAATTGCCCATCTTGGTCCTTTCATTTTCGCCAAATCTTCTAAACTCTGAGGTGGCGAGTTATCAATCCGTTATAATCCTATCGTAAATCATCTATTCTCCAGACACGAGTTTCAAGTTGATTTTAAATCCAGTCCCTCGTAGTTCGAACGAGCATCAAGTTATCCTGCGAAAATTTCGTAATCCTTCGTCTCAGCTTGGACTGAGTTAAGACATGTCTCATATATCCGTCTTAGCTTCATCATAACACAGGATACTCATGAACAATGGTGGTTTCTTTTTCATCTTCGCGTGAATGACTTTAGCGCATGAAATGCGGCTGGATATACGGTTGGTTCTCACTATTGCCTTTCTAAACGAGACGTGAGATTTTATGCGCATTTCATGGGCATCGGCCATGAGTGGAATGATTTCTAAAAAAATTTTCACCTCGTGGTCCTGTTTTCCCACTAAAATTTCTTTTTCGCCTCTTTTAAATTGACCAACCAGAAACCTTACTCTCATTTGTTGCGATGTTCGATTTTGTTCCTATGTGATTTATTATTCTTTTACTTTTGGAGAGAGAGAGAGAGAGAGAGAGAGAGAGAGAGAGAGAGAGAGAGAGAGAGAGAGAGAGAGAGAGAGAGAGATTGGTAGGAGTTATCGGCTGATTGTCTGCAGCTCGTGTGGAGGGGCAGGTGGTTAGGTATGCTGTTGGTAGATGGTCGGTCTGCTCGTGACTTCGGCTACTAACACATAATGGACTCATTACAACATACAAATTAAATATAAAGAATATGGAGAACCCATTGTCCCAATATAATCGATTAATACATGCACTATTCTTTTAAATATTGATTTCATTACCGACAAAATTAAAACCTCGTATTAAGCAAATTAGAATTTAATTAAAAATAACTATTTTCTCGTCGCTGCCATACAATAAAGACACTGTTAGAAGTTTTACAAACTTTTTATATCATAGAGATGATAAATTTTTAGATATGTGGAAAAACACGGCTTACTTTTGTACATTTAACTAAAAACAACCGAATTTTGGAGTATACGTGTTGAAAGAGCCCTTCACAAATCGCCATCTTTGATTTTAGTGTGTCCGACTTGTTTTGGAATGAGTCTTTGTCAAAACTATCGATATAGAGTTATTTTCCTAAATGATTTTTCATTATAAACTTTCACGCTTATTTTATCAATTTCGGGGATGAATTCATGAGTTTGCCAAGTCTATAATTGCTTGAACCCATGAGATGTGTAAAAGATACAATGCTATCCTTCGTGCCGAAATTATACCGCATTTGATTTAAACCACCAACAATGAAATGAAGACTTTGGAACTCTTCGAATAAAATAAATCAAAACTGTAGTAATTCTTTTTGAAAAAAACAAACAGTATTTTTTATTGAATTTTTATTGAATTTTTATTTTTTTATTATTATTATTATTATTATTATTATTATTATTATTATTATTATTATAATAATAATAATAATAATAATAATAATAATAATAATAATAATAAGAAGAAGAAGAAGAAGAAGAAGAAGAAGAAGATGAACAATGCCGTTCACAGATCCGACTTATCAGTACTGGCACTGTACAACCTACAAGTGTCTTACCCCAAATTACAGAGTCGCATTTACAAAAACACCACAATACTTCTTCTTCGTTACATGGCAACTTGTGGCAAGATTCATGTTTTCTCTAGCTACCCCTGGCCTACTGTCTCTGTATCTTTCTTTCTCTGTTTCTCTCACTCTTTCTCTCTCGTACACAATGCTATCGTTATCTAAGTTTATCTCAATTTGTTTAGCTTATGTTACGTGAGTATAAAGAAAAGTCTCTATTTCTTTCTCTCTCTCTACATACCTATCCGCTTTCTCCTCCTCCCCTCCCCTCTCTCTCTCTCTCTCTTATATCTATCTAGTATATATATATATATATATATATATATATATATATATATATATATATTATATTTATCTAGTATATATATATATATATATATATATATATATATATTTATATATATATATTATATCTATCTAGTATATATATATATATATATATATATATATATATATATATATATATATATATATATATATATATATATATATATATACTAGCGGGGCTTAACTTTAGTGATCTACATAAAGCACTTTGTATTCCCAAGTAGTCACCCATCTAATAATGACCTCACACACTGTTGCTTAACTTTAGTGATCTACATAAAGCATTTTGTATTCCCAAGTAGTCACACATCTAATAATGACCTCACACACTGTTGCTTAACTTTAGTGATCTACAATAAAGCATTTTGTATTCCAAAAATGTCACCTATCTGACAATGGTCAGGCTCATTGTTGCTTAACTTTGCTAAGCTACATAAAGCATTCCTAAGTAGTCACTCATTTGAAAATGACCAAGACAATGTTGCTTCACTTTGGTGATCTATATATCACACATCTAATAATGACCTCACACACTGTTGCTTAACTTTAGTGATCTGGCCAGGCTCATTATTGCTTAACGTTTCTAAGCTCCATAAAGCATTTTGTATGCTTAAGTAGTCACTCATTTGAGAATGACCAAAACAATGATCTACATAAAGAATTTTGTATACCAATTGTCACCCATCAAATATTGACCAAGCTAATTGTTGCTGAACTTTTGTTATCTACTCAAAGAATTTTGTATTCCCTAGTAGTCACTCCTCTGATAATGACAAATCTAATTGTATCTTAACTTTAGTTATCTACATAAAGCATTTTGTATTCCAAAGTAGTCACCCATCTGATAATGGCCAGGTTCATTTTTGCTTAACTTTAGTAAGCTACATACAGAAATTTGTATTCCCAAGTAGTCACCCGTTTTAGAATGACCACGACAAAGTTTCTTAACTTTGGTGATCGATATAAAGCATTTTGTATTCCTAAATAGTTACCCATCCTATAATAACCAAGCTAATTGTTGTTTAACTTTGGTGATCTAAATAAGCATTTGGTAATCCCAAGTAGTTCCCGGTGTAATAATTACCAAGCCCGTAACTTTTCTTATCTAAAAAAAAGAATTATGTATTCCTACTTAGTCACCCATCTGAAAATGACCCAGTTCATTGTTGCTTAACTTTGGTTATCTACAAAATGTATTTTGTATTCCAAAGTAATTACCTATCTAATAATCACCAAGCTCATTCTTGCTTAACATTGGTAAGCTACATAAAGCATTTTGTATTCCCAGTAGTCACCCATCTGATAATAACCAGTCTCATTCTTGCTTAACTTTGGTAAGCTACATAAAGCATTTTGTATTCCCAAGTAGTCACCCATCTGATAATAACCAGTCTCATTCTTGCTTAACTTTGGTAAGATACATAAAGCATTTTGTATTCCCAAGTAGTCACCTCATTGAGAATGACCAAGACAGTGTTTCTTAACTTTTACTAAAATAATAACTTTGAGACTGGGCTGTTTATTTCATTAAAAACACACCAATCATATAACTTACATTTCCTGTATTTTTCAAAATTCTTGAATATGTTATTAATTTCGACAATCATTTCTCATGATTTAATCCACATTATTGCCCCCCTCTTACTAAAATAATAACTTTGACACATTGTTTGGGCTGTTTATTTTATTTAAAACACACTAATCAAATAGGTCGCATTTCATCATCATTTTTACATTAACAACAGGCTCAATGTTGCTTAACTTTGATGATCTACATAAAGCATTTGGTGTTCACAAGTAGTCACTCATCTCAAAATGACCGAGACAATGTTGTTTAACTTTAGTGATCTATACAAAGCACTTTATTTTCCCAAATAGTCACCCATCTGAGAATGTCCGAAACAATGTGACTTAACTTTGGTGATCTACATGAACCATTTAATGTTCCCAAGTAATAACCCATCTCATAATGACCAGGCTCAATGTTTCTTAACTTTGGTGATCTATATAAAGCATTTGGTGTCCCAAGTAGTTACCAATCAGATAATGGCCAGGTTCCATGTTGCTTAACTTTGATGATCTACATGAAGCATTTTGCGTTCCCAAGTAGTCACCCATCTGATAATGACCAAGCTCATTTTTGCTTACCTTTGGTGATTCTGTATTATGAAGTATTAACCCATCTAATAATGACCTAGCTCATTGTTGCTTAACTTTGGTTATCTACATACACAATTTTGTATTCCCATGTAGTCACCCATCTAATAATGAGCAAGCTACATCCAAGAGCGGTCACTCGCAGATTATAATAATGATTGTATATTATTCTAATTGTACCTATTTACTATGCCTCCCCACGGGACAGAGTTAGACACCAGGGTCGTTTTTTAACGTGGAGAAAAGATACAAAAATAAAAATTGTCTCAATCGTGAAGGATTTCTCCTCCACTGAAAGAGAACAAGAAATAGAAGTGCAGCATCTGAAAAACAGATACTACACTTTGATCTTGACCAAAAGGCCAGTATTCGACAATGAAGCTACATCCAAGGGAGATCACTCCCATATAATAACAATGACTGTATATTATTCGAACGATATTTGACAATGAAGCTACATCCAAGGGAGGTCACTCCCTTATTATAACAATGACTGTATATTATTCTATGGTATTCAGCAATGGAACTACATCAAAAGGGAGGTGATGCGCAGATTATAATGATTGTATATTATTTTAATGGTATTCGACAACAAAGATACATCCAAGGGAGGCCACTCGCATATTATAACAATGATTGTATAAGGGGGAGGTCATGTCTAGCTTTAGAGAAACAAACGTCACTAAAAAATATGAAGGAGATCATACCTGGCATGTCTAGCTGTAAAACATGCACAGTGTCCAAAAAAAAAAAAATATGCATACGTATATTTATACTGTAAAAGCAACTTGAAAATAATTTATTGGGATTTAGACTGCAGTGCACAAGCACCTCCATAATTGTCAAATCGGACCTGTAGTGATCAAGCATTTTCAAAAATGCCAAGTCCGAACCATACTGCACAACCACCTTTAACATTTTTCAAATCGGACCTATACTGCACAACAAGTATCTTATAAATTGTCAAATCTGACCCATACTTCACAAGTACCTTCAAAATTGTTTAATCGGACCTATAATGCACAAGCGATTTCCAAATTGTCAAGTCGGACCTATACTGCACAAGCAACCACAAAATCGTCAAATCGGACCTATACTGCACAAGCACCTCCAAATTGTCAAATCGGACCTATACTGAACAAGCATCTCGAAAATTGTCAAATTCGACCTATACTGCACAAGCACCTTCAAATTTGTCAAATCGGACCTATACTGCACAAGAACTTTCAAAATTGTCAAATGGGACCTATACTGCACAAACACCTTACAAAATTGTCAAATCGGACCTTTACTGTCAAGAACTTTCAAAATTGTCAAATCGGATCTATACTGCACAAGCACAATCACAATTGTCAAATCGGGCCTATACAGCACAAGTACCTTCAAAATTGTCAAATAAGACCTATACTACACAAGCAGCCTCAAAATTGTCCAATCGGACCTGTACTGCACAAGGATATTCAAAATTGTCAAATATGACCTATACTGCAAAGGGACCTATAAGATTTTCAAATCAGACCTATACTGCACAAGCACCATCACAATTGTAAAATCGGACCTATACTGGACAAGCACCTTCAAAATTGTCAAATCGGAGCTATACTGCACAAGCACTTACAAAATCGTCAAATCAGACCGATACTGCACAAGCACCTTCAAAATTGTAAAATCGGATCTATACTGCACAAGCACCATCAGAATTGTCCAATCGACCCTATACTGGACAAGGACATTATAAATTGTAAAATAGGACCTATACTGTACAGGGATATGAAAAATTGTCAAATAGGACTTATACAGCACAAACACCTTTAAAATTGTCAAATAGGACGTATACTGCACAAAACTTCAAAATGGTCAAATCAGACCTATACTGCACAATCTCCTTAAAAATTGTCAAATAGGACCTATACTGCACAAGGACCTACCAAACTATCAAATCGGACCTTTACTGCACAAGAACTTTCACAATTGTCCAATTGGACCTATACTGAACAAGCACAATCAAAATCGTCAAATCGGACCTATACTGCACAAGTACCTTCAAAATTATAAAATCAGACCTATACTATACAAGCACCCTCAAAATTGTCCAATCGAACATATACTGCAAAAGGACATTCAAAATTATCAAATATGACCTATAGTACACAGGGACTACAAGATTTTCAAATAGGACCTATGAGGCACAAGCAACTTCAAAATTGTGAAATTAGATCTATCCTGCAAAAGCACCTTCAAAATTTTTCAAATCGGACCTATACGGCACAGGCACCTCCAATATTATCAAATCGGACCTATACTGCAAAAGCACCTTCAAAATTGTCAAATCGGAGCTATACTGCACAATCACTTACAAAATTGTCAAATCAGACCCATACTGCGCAAGCTCCTTCAAAATTGTCAAATCGTACCTATACTGCACAAGCACAATCAAAATTGTCCAATAGAACCTATACAGCACAAGGACATTATAAATTGTAAAATAGGACCTATACTGCACAGGGACATTATAAATTGTAAAATAAGACCTATACTACACAAGCACCTTCAAAATTTTTCAAATCGGACCTTTAATGCATAAGCCCCGTTTAAATTTTTCAAATCGGACCTATACTGCACAAGCACAATCAAAATTGTAAAATCGGACCTATACTGCAAAAGCACTTACAAAATTGTCAAATTGGACCTACAGTTGTGCCCGATATTATTCATACCCCCCCTTGAAAATTGAGTTTATTAGGTGTAACTTTGTTAGAATTTATTGTTTACGTCCATATTGATACATATTCTTAATAAACCTCTTCTGATCATTTTCGTCATTTTAAAATCTCGAGATACTTGTAATAAAAGAAATATACAGCTATTTATAAAATCTGCAATGTTCAAAAATAATCATACCCCCTTATTTTTTCAGTATTAATCGAGTTTCTGACTGTTTGTTTCCTGTTTGATTCTTATTTTGAATGCTTTTATACAACCTTTGATTAATTTCATTTCGTTTTTTGCATTTTTCAGAAATTAAAATGATATCAACTGAAAACCAATAAAAGAATAAAAATTATTAGAATGGGGAAGAAAAAAGAGCTTAGTAATGATCTTAGGACTAAAATTGCGAATTCACATAAGGATGGTTTAGGTTAAAAGTCAATTTCCAAGAAGTTTGAGGTCCCTACAGCAACAGTACAGAGCATCATCAAAAAATTCCAGAGCCACCACACAACAAACAACTTGATTGGTAGAGGAAGGAAAAGGAAACTTTCTGCTAGAGCCACCAGTAATATTGTAAGAAGTGTTAATGCAAATCCAACCACCACTACTAAGGACATTTTAGAAAATCTGGAGTCTTCTGGCATAAAAATATCAAGGCAAACATTGCAAAGGACTCTGCAATGAAATGGTCTGAAAGGAAGAAGACCAAGAAGGACTCTATTGCACACCGGAAAACACCTTGCAGCACGTCTAAAGTTTACTAGGAACCATGTGAATTCTCCAGAGTCCGTTTTCTCAAGTATTTTGTGGACTCACGAAACAAAAATTGAATTGTTTGGCCATATGGATGCTTCTTACGTTTGGAGGAAGAAAGGAGAAGCTTACAACCCAAAGAACACCATACCCACGGTGAAACATGGTGGTGGTAGCCTAATGTTTTGGGGCTCCTTTTCGGCTCGTGGTCCAGGTAGTTTGGTCAAGATAGATGGAACCATGAAGAAGGAGCAATATTTGGAGATACTCCAGAAAAACATTAGACAGGATGCGGAGAAGCTTCATTTAGGACCAAACTGGGTCCTTCAACAGGATAATGATCCAAAACATACTGCCAAAATAGTCAAGAAATGGTTTGAGGATAATCAAATTAATGTTTTGGAATGGCCTAGCCAGAGTCCCGACCTGAACCCTATCGAAAACCTCTGGCACATATTGACAACTGAGGTTAAAAAGCGGAAACCTAGAAATTTGAGGGATTTGGAGAACTACTGCATTGAAGAATGGTCAAAAATCAGTGTTGATGCTTGTAAAAACCTTGTTGATAAATATCCAAAACGGTTACAGGCAGTTATTAAGAATAAAGGGCATGCTATTGACTATTAGTAAGAGAGGTATGAATAATTTTGAACTAGTGCCATTATTGTTTTTCTTTGTATAATGTTTCAAACTTGCATAATTTATTTATTTGTTGAGTTTAAATTAAATGCTTATGCTTGATTTATTGTTTGAAATCCCTTTAATATTGTCTACCTTCTGGTTTGAGCAATAATCTTATAGAAATCTCAAAGATCCGAGGGGTATGAATAATATCGGGCACAAGTGTATATGGTATAGGCACCTCCAAAATTGTCAAATCAGGCCTATACTGCACAAGGACATTCACAATTGTAAAATAGAACCTATACTGCACAAGCACCTTCAAGATTTTTCAAATCGGACCTACATTGCACAAGCACGTTAAATAGTCGAAGCAGACCTATACAACACAAACAACTTCAAAATTGTCAAATGTGACCTATACTGCACAAGCACCTAAAAAATTGTAAAATTTTACCTATACTGAAAAAGTACCTTAAAGCTTGTAAAGTCGGACCTATACTGAACAAGCACGTTCAAAATTGTCAAATTGGACCTATACTGAAAAAGTACCTTCAAACTTGTATATTCGGACCTATACTGCACAAGCACTATCAAAATTTTAAAATCAAACCTATACTGCACAAGCACCTTCACAAATGTCAAATCGGACCTATACTGGACAAGCACCTTCAAAATTGTCAAATCGGACCTATAGTGCACAATTACTTCAAAATTGTAAAATCAGACCTATACAACAAAAGAATCCTCAAAATTGTCCAATCGAACATATACTGCACAAGGACATTCAAAATTATCAAATATGACCTATACTGCACAGGGACCTACAAGATTTTCAAATAGGACCTATAATGCAAAAGCCCATTCACAATTGTAAAATCGGATCTATAGAGCATAAGCACCTTCAAAATTTTTCAAATCAGAACTATACTGGACAAGCACCTTCAAAATTGTCAAATCGGAGCTATACTGCACAAGCACTTACAAAATCGTCAAATCGGACCGATACTGCACAAGCACCTTCAAAATTGTCAAATCGGACCTATACTGTACAAGAACTTTAAAAATTGTCAAAACGGACATATACTGCACAAGCACCATCAAAATTGTCCAATCGACCCTATACTGCACAAGGACATTATAAATTGTAAAATATTGTAAAATAGGACCTATACTGTACAGGGACATGAAAAATTGTCAAATAGGACGTATACTGCACAAACAACTTCCAAATTTTCAAATCGGACCTATACTGCACAAGTTATTTAAAAATTGTCAAATAGGACGTATACTGCACAAGGACCTACAAAAAGGGTCAAATAGGGCCTATACTGAACAAGCACCTTCAAAATGTTTCAAATCAGACCTTTAATGCATAAGCCACTTTTCAATTTGTCTGCACAAGGACATTATAAATTGTAAAATAGGTCTTATACTGCACAGGGACATGAAGAATTGTCAAATAGGAAATAATGCACAAACACCTTTAAAATCGTCGAATAGGACGTATACTGCACAAACAACTTCCCAATTGTCAAATCGGACCTATGCTGCACAAGCTCCTTCAAAATTGTCAAATAAGACGTATACTGCACAAGGACCTACAAAATGGTCAAATAGGCCCTATACTGCACAAGCACCTTCAAAATTTTCCAAATCGGACCTTTAATGTATAAGCCCCTTTAAAATTTTTCAAATCGGACCTATACTGAACAAGCACCATCCAAATTGTAAAATCGGACCAATACTGCACAAGCACAATCAAAATTATCAAATTTGACCTATACTGCACAGGCACCTTCAAAATTGTCAAATCAGGCCTATACTGCACAAGGACCTCCAAAATTGTAAAATAGGACCTATACTCCACAAGCACCTTCAAGATTTTTCAAATTGGACCTATACTGCACAAGCACTTTAAATAGTCTAATCAGACCTATACAGCACAAGCAACTTCACAATTGTCAAATCGGACCTATACTGCACAAAAAATGGACAAATAGGACCTTTACCGCACAAGGACCTACAAAATTGTCAAAAGCAACTATACTGCACAAGCACTTTCAAAATTTTTCAAATCGGACCTTTAATGCACATACACCTTTAAAATTGTTCAAATCGGACCTATACTGCACAAGCACAATCAAAATGGTAAAATCAAACCTATACTGCACAACCACTTTCAACATTTTTCCATACAGACCTATACTGCACAAGCACCTCCAAAATTATCAAATCGGACCTATACTGCACAAGCACCTTCACAATTGTCAAATCGGACCTATACTGCTAAGTGTCTTCAAAATTGTCAAATCGGACCTATACTGCACAAGCACTTACAAAATTGTAAAAGCAGACCAATACGACACAAGCACCTTCCAAATTGTCAAATCGGACCTTTACTGCACAAGAACTTTCAAAATTGTCAAATCGGACCTATACTACACAAGCACCCTCAAAATTGTCCAATCACACATATACTGCACAAGGACATTCAAAATGTTCAAATTTGACCTATACTGCACACGGACCTATATGACTTTTTAATCGGACCTATACTGCACAAGCACCTTCGAAAGCCGGGTTAGCTTCTAGTACAAATGTCATGCTAGTGTTATGTTTTACAATCGCCGGCGACATGGAGTATTCTGCTAGTACATATACACTAATTTTATCCAATCTTAGGCTACGTCGAGTATTCTGCTAGTACAGCTATGTAATACAATCCCGGGTGACGCCAGGTAATAGGCTAGTACATATATTAACCAATCTTATCTGATCCCAGGCAACGCTGATTATTCTGCTCGGAAACATTCAATGTATTTCCACCTATGTCGGGTAGTCTGCTAGTACATAATACTTTTACATGAATTCCTAAAAACCCTTCCTCCTTAACTGGAGATTATATAAAAAAACATAACCTCCCAATACTAAGAATGGCTTTCTGAATAATAATGTTTTTATTTAAGAATTTGGTATCAGCAGTTAAGCGATGTGTGATGTTTTGAATAAATATATAATACGTATCTTTTTTTACTTAGCCTTTTGGCCAAGATCAAAGTGTAGTATCTTTCCGGCAGATACTGCAAAAAAAAAAAAAAAAACCATATGTGGGGGCAGCCAAACACATAAAACCTTGGTCAATGTAGGGGCAACCCTTCATACCAATTGTTACTACCAGCTCCCCAATTCCCCGGGGAGTTGGTCCCCATTTCCCCTTCAATCCTCACGTTAAAAATCGGCCTTGTGCGTGCCTAATTTGCTCGGTGGGGGAGCAAATAAATACCCTTTTGGCTAAGATCAACGTGTAGTATCTGTTCTTAGAAGTCAAGCGATCTCATCTTTCGCCCCCCAGGCCCCCGCCCCACTCTCACTAAGAAAATAAGGAGGAGGTCATGCTTTGCATGTCAAGCTTTAGAGAAACACACGTCACTCGAAAATAAGGATGGCCTTCTAAATAAAAATGCTTTAGTGCAGATGTGATTTTTGGAATATGACATCTTGTCTCAATTTAGTAATCAATAAATATAAATTATGCATTTTTTTTTATAATAGAAGATAATGCTCGGTAGAAAATTTAGCTGTATAAGACGGTTACTTGGTTTTTGGCCAAGATCAAAGTGTAGTATCTGTTCTTAGAATTCAAGCGGTCTCATCTTTCGCCCCCTCTCCCACTAAGAAAATAAGGGGGAGGTTATACCTGCGATCTCAAGCTGTAGAGAAACAAACGTTACTCGAAAATAAAGAGGATTTATGCCTGGGATGTGATCAAATCCATTCACTCACATTTCGTATATGTAATGTTTTAGATTTAGATGCATTTGTTTACATTTTAAAACATAGTAAAACGAATCTCGTTTCCTGTCTAGACATCTCCCCCCCTCTCTCTCTGTTTGTGTTTGGCGTTTGGTTTTGTATTTTTGTAAAAACATCGATCCTTAATATTTTTTAAGCGTATTTTTTTTACTTTACATTTTTGGCTTGTTATTTTTCGTTTAGCTATCGTATCTAACTATTTTTAACCTGATAATAACTTTGGTAACGTTTTCATAACGTGTAAGTTAATATTGTAATTTGTATGATTGTTTCATTTTTTAGCAATAACAATCTCTTATCATATGCAATGTTTTTATATACAGACCGCCATTACAGCTTGCTGACGTCAAGGTCACGTGACATGACTCAGCGTTTATTAAATTACGTATAAATATCGTTAAAATGTCACTTTGTTGTCCCCCCCGTAGAAAGCGGCCAGCTGAATAACTTAGAGGTGACCTTTTTGGCCAAAAATTCGATATTTGTCGTCCAGAGGGTCGGGCTTTAATATGAGACCAAATTTGTGAATTTTTGTTCTGTATGTCGAAAGATTTTGGCGCACATACAAACACACAAACACACAAACACACACACACTTTTGCTTTTATATATTGACTAGCGGGGGGGGTACCCGGCCTTGCCCGTGTGTTTAGAGGTGTGTGTGCTCGGACAGGGGGTGTTAATCAAAACATAAGAATAAGCGAAGTAAATATTTTTAAATATTAAATAGTAAATTATTAAATATTTTATCTATATATATATAAGCGAAAATGTATGTATGTATGTATGTATGTGTGTATGTTTGGATGTCTGCAAAAACTTTCGACAGACGCGACGAAAATTCACAAACTCGGTATCATATCGAAGCTCAATCCTTTGCTCGAAAAATATCGAAAAATTGGCCAAAAACGTTAACTTCTTCACCCCGATCTCGACAATTTTCGACAGGGGAGGGGGGTCAACAAAAACGGTCCTCTCATGACAATGACCAATTCTACGCATGCGTCAGATGACGTCGTGACCTGATTTACTTTAAATAGTTGAAAAACCTAACAAATATCATGTACGTGGCGTTAACTCAGTTGGTTGACCTTGGTTCATTATCTAAACGTTTTGGGTTCGAATCGTGGTGTGAGATGGGTTTTTTTTTTCGATTTTTTAAATTTAAATATCGAACCAGTGTTATTTAAGCCATTTTTCACGTAACGTTCGTTTTTCTGCTTTTTTTTTACTTTGCTTATTCTTAGCGACACCCAAAAACACCCAGGTACCCACCGATTTTTTAAATTTTAATATCGAAACAGGCTTATTTAAGCCATTTTCACGTGTTCATTTTTCTGTTTTCATCGTTCGTTTGCCTTACGTTAGTTTTTTTGTGTGTTTTTTATTGTTAGATCGCCACGTACCTGGGAAAACAGAAACTGGCTTCCGCAACTTGACGTTGTCGCACCTGCTAATTTCGGTTTATAAACGTTCACTTAACACACTTATCCATTCATTTGTTCGCGTGGTCGAGATGGTCAGGTCGCAGGGTTTTTTTTCCATTTCCTTTCCACCTCTGCGTCAAACGTTCGGGGTTCAAGCCTACCTTTACACTAAAACTATTTTTTTCTTTTACACCTCCAAACAACCGACCAACGTTTTTTTCTTTAACAGGGTTGTTTTAATCTATCCCCCCACCACCAACACACACCTCTAAACACTCGGTCAACGCCGGGTACCCCCGCTAGTATGAAATAAATGCTAAAACTCCAAAAAATCGAAAAAACACAAAAAAACAACGTAAGGCAAACGAACGATGTTAAATGTAAAAATCGGAAAAACAGAAACAAAAAAAAAAAAAGAAAAGAAAACGCGAATGTGATGAAAACCCCCCCAGAAAAACGAACGTTAAAACTTCTTTAAAAAATCTGAAAAATAAAAACCCTAGAAAAACATGAAAATGGCTTAAATAACCCTGTCTCAATATTAAACTTTAAAAAATCGAAATAAAAGAAATATGACACCTCACAGCACGATTCGAACATACAACCGTCAGATAATGACGTCGCCCTCTAAGCAACTGAGCTAAGACGACGTTGACGAAATTGGGTCGGTTTTTTAAATATTTAAACTAAATCATGTTTCGACGTCATTTGCGCATGCGTAGAAGCGAACTTATCATGAGAGGACGGTTTTTGCTGACCTCTCCCTGTAGAAAACTGATGATTTTAGGGTGAAGTAATTAATGTTTTCAGCCAATTTTTCGATATTTGTCGAGCGAAGGATCCAGCTTTAAAATGATACCAGTCTCGTGAAAATCCATGACCCGTGTCGAAAGTTTTTGCGAGACATACAAACACACATACAAACATACACACATACATACATACATGCATACATACACACATTTTCGCTTTTATATATATATAAATATTTTCGCTTATATATATATATATATATATATATATATATATATATATATATATATATATATATATTGAAAAAAGTTACCTATGGATTTATATTTATAAATACATATTCAAGTCAAATATGAACAGATAAAATTATAGAGGAATAAAAGGTAAATGAGGAATAGTTTGTTTAAACAGTCACATTCAATTTAGCTTAAATTTGCGGTTTTTGAAAAATGACACTTGTGGAATTTCTTTTTAACGTCGCTATATATATATATATATATATATATATATATATATATATATATATATATATATATATATATATATATATGCGGGTAAACTAATAAACTAATGAATTGCTATTTAGAATTTTGGGGTACGGACTCTAGAGAATACGGTAACATGGGCATATTATTACTTTTGTAAACTTTACCATTTAAATAAGAAAGAAAGAAGAAAAAAAAATGTAAAACTGAAGTTATACACATGGCTTATTCTCGTCTAGGCGCGCTTTACAAACACACGCACACACACACACACACACACACACACGCACACACATATTGGACTGATTGTCGAGGACGGATATGCGATTGATATGACAGGCATTATATTATTTATCTCCTCCTCACGGCGGAATAATGTGACACAAGAGTCGGAAAGAGGGATTGAAGAATCAGTGCATACAGGAAGAGCACTCTGCTTTGCAAAAATACCTGGGCAGCTCCGTCGGTGTTCTCCGTTTAAGGTGATTAGCAATAAACTAAACTCTTTCTCAAACGATAATAGCAAAGCTTGTGAGAATAGACTGCCTAGAACTGCACGGAACCAACGACATACCAAAGTCAAGAAGGCAAAATAAATTTCGAAAATACTTTAAACTTTAACTTTGGTGTCGGGTGAAAAAATAAAAGAGAAGACAACTTTCTTCTCTGCGACTGCGAGAGATGTCGATCTTTAAGATAATCTAAAGTAATTTTCCCGGCAATTAACGTCGTGACCTCAGGGGCCAATCAAGAAAGATAATAGAACCCAATTTTTATTTGCTTTTGAAGTCTTTGTTTCATGCAGATTCTGCGGTAGTTTCAGCTGATAAAAACGTAACTGATGAGATGCAGTACATCGAACCCCACTTTGGGTCTGGCGTTGTCCATTGTCGATGCAATTGCTCGATTCCATTTAATTCTGGGTTCTAGCTTTATCATGAAAAAGTGTATGTGAACGGGTAAAGGTGAAATTGTCTGTGTGTGACATTTCCCTACCAAACTACGCTGTCAATTTTCGGTCTATAAACTCGAGATTTGACATCAGGAGTATTGAGATTCGGGAAAATCTTTTTAATCCGTTTTCGGCCAGAAATCTGGCTGTCAATGCGTCAAAGTTCTACGATTTTACTTTTGAAAACTCTACCAAAATCGTCTGCTAATTTTGGGTCTAAATACTTGAAATTTTAGATGTAGGTTCCTTGTACATGGATCAAAACTTGTCAATTTGATTTTAGCACAAAGCAATAAATGTTAAAAGGTCAAAATTGGGGTAAAAGTTTACAAAATAACTTCTGACCTCTGCGGCCTCTACCAAATTACTCAACCAATTTTTGGTCTAAGAATTTTAAATTTCACATAAAGTGAATTCAGACACAGGGCAAGCATTTTAACCGGTTTTTGTCCAAAAAGTTGGCTGCCAATGGGTTAAAGTTCATAATATTTTACCTTCGCGGTCTCTAGCAAACTATTCAGCCAATTTTGAGTTTAAACATTTGAAATTTTACATAAATGGTATTCAGACGGGGATTATTCTGTGTAGCTTAATTGCCACATATATTTTTTATTACTTTATATATATATATATATATATATATATATATATATATATATAATAGAAAAATGTTATTAAAAATAATTCAAATCCTCAAAAATTTATTAAAAACCTGTAAAGAAAGTATACAGAATTTTCAATTATCTGACAAAGAGTACATATAAAATGGAAAGACCACGGAGTTAAAAAAATGCATCAAAGGAAAAAAGGTTTGAAAAATATACACTAAAAATTTTGCATTAAAAGAAACTACGAAGATGAATTGAATCATATTTGCATAAAACATTTTTTTAACAGTTTGTGAAAGTTTAAAAAGCTTCATAATGATTATGAAAACAGAAACAAGAAAAAGATTAAAGTGTAAAAAAATATGGTAAAAATCCATTGAATAGAGAAGTAAAATCCGTGAAGGACAGGTTGGATCTATTGGAAATTCATAAGAACAGGAAACAGAATTACAAATGTCCAGGGCAAATTCATGCTTTCAGAAAATCCATCGGATCACGGAGAAATACAAATCACGTTTTCAAAATATAAAAGAAAAGGGACAAATGGAGGTAAGTCATAGCAAAACAATTTCATCCAAGGGAATGAAGGAAATCTTATATATATATATATATATATATATATATATATATATATATATATATATATATATATATATATATATATATATATATATATAAGATTATATATATATATTTAATTATAGTGATTCAATGAATTAAAAAAAAAACTTTTTTGAAGTGAAATGTTTGAGTTTAATATCAAAGATTTTTATTATTCTAAGCAAGACAAAGAATACTTTAGAAATTTTATCTCCTTATCCTATAGGGTTTCGATGTCTACCATCTCTTCAAATGAGAAAACATTAGCAAATATTTATAAAGATATGTACCCTATTTGCTAAAGTCAGTGAGACATGGAAAATCAAAGTAAAAAATAATTGATTAATCAGAAGTCATATAGCAAGGGAAATTGAAGAAAAGGATATAAAAATTTAGATCCAAATTGCGCGGTAAAATCCATGGTGACTGTTCTTTAAAGCAGTGAGATAATAAGATCCAAGCTGTATATTGGGTAATCCAAACTAATTTATTTGCTCTATCTTGTATACCGAACAATTCTTATTTAGATGGGATAATACTTATAGAATATTACTGCCAGTAATATTTTCTAAATCTTATAATCACAGGTTTCATACCAGCTGATCGTTAAATAACTTTATTCTGAAGTATATATATATATATATATATATATATATATATATATATATATATATATATGTGTGTGTGTGTGTGTGTGTGTGAATATTATAATTTTGAATGATGTCATTTCGTTTATTCATATTTCTTACGTCTTTCGTAAGAAATATGAATAAACGAAATGACATCATTCAAAATTACGAATTTTATCCTGCCAAAGAAACCTGAAGAGATTTCTTTTAGTGAAACAATAAAAATATTGTCAAACATTTTCAGTGAACGAGATAGTCTATTCTATACACGTTATAAATGTTTAAATATCATGAAGCAGGAGGACGAAGATTTTATTACTTATGCAGGGAAAGTGAACGCTCATTGTGAATCCTTTAAATTAAAAGACCTCAAAGAGGATATGTTTAAAAGTCTAATCTTTGTGCAAGGTGTAACAGCCTCTAAAGATAAGGATATTCGTTCAAGGATATTATCCATTATGAACCAAGACACAGAAATAACGTTACAAAAAGTTACGGAAGAGTGTCAGAAACTGTTAAATTTAAAGCAGGACAATACAAGCATCGAAGGAAAAAATTTTGAAGGAAAAAATATGGAAAAAAAAAATGGAAAGGGTGATGAAATGTGCACACGAAAAATCCTGTAAGACATGTGGGGGAAAAAACCACTTCACTAAAGATTGTTACTTTAAATACAAAATATGTAACAAATGTAATAAAAAAGGCCATAAATCAACGGTATGCAGGAAAGGAAAATACCGAAAAGCAGAAATAAAGACCATTGGTTCTAAAAATGAGTCTAGGTGTGATAAAAGAAAATATATTGAAATTAAAATTAATGGCTGTAATGTGAACTGTCTTCTAGATACGGGAAGCGACATAAGTATAATTGACGAAGTAACTTGGAAGAAAATTGGGTTTCCAAAGTTACAAAATACAAAACAAATTGCCAGAAGTGTGTCTGGAAATAAACTAAAATTTAAGGGTGAATTTTTTACCAATGTGTCTCTAAAGGAGAATGCTGTGAAAACCAAGTTATATGTCGTACCGGGGAAAAATTCTAATTTGTTCGGTATAGACTTAATGATTCTTTTTAATTTATGGGGAAAACCCATAAGCTCATTTTGCAATAAAGTAAGTCTGGCGGGTTTAGAAAATTCTAAACTACCAGGAAAGTTTATTGACGAATTAAAAAAAGACTTTAAAGAGGTATTCTCTGAAGGTTTGGGTTGCTGCACGAAAACGGAGCTGAAATTTGAACTAAAGGACGAAGCTAAACCAGTTTTCAAACCCAAAAGAAAGGTTCCATATTCAGCATTAGACACTATAGAGAAAGAATTAAAGAGACTTCAAGATATTGGAGTAATAGAAAAAGTGGACTACTCTGAATGGGCTTCACCCACGGTTTACGTTAAGAAGAAAAATAATAAAATCAGGTTATGCGCGGACTTTTCGACAGGTCTAAATGATTGTCTCAAGGAGCATAACTACCCGCTTCCTACCCCAGAGGAAATTTTTTCGAAGTTAAGCGGAGGAAAATTTTTTACAAAAATTGATTTGTCTGAAGCGTATTGGCAAGTAAAAGTCCAGGAAGATTGTGCTAAGTACCTGACATTAAATACCCATAAAGGACTATTTTCACTAAAACGTTTGCCTTTTGGTTTAAAAGTAGCCCCAAATTTGTTCCAGCAAATTATGGATACAATGCTAGCAAGTTTGGATTTTGCAATGGCTTATCTAGATGACATCCTTATAAGAAGTAAAAATGTGGAAGAGCATAAGATCCACATTGGCAAAGTATTCGAGAGAATATCAAACTATGGATTGAAAGTGGCTCTCGAAAAATGTAATTTTGGGATGGACAAAATTGAATATTTGGGACAAGTGATTGATCGAAATGGTAGAAAACCTAATCCTAATAGGACTGAAGCAATCAAAAACATGCCTAGACCAGAAAATATAGTGCAGCTAGTCATTTTTGGGACTAGCAAATTATTATAATTCTTATATCCCAAATATGCATGAACTAAGCGCACCTTTAAACGAATTATTGAAAAAGAATAAAAAATGGCTCTGGACAAAAGAATGTGATGAAGGATTCCTAAAGATTAAAAAATGTCTGTTATCGGATTTAGCACTAGCTCACTACGATCCGAAAAAAGAATTAATTGTAGCAGCAGATGCGAGCGAATACGGTTTAGGTGCTGTGCTACTACACAGCCTCAAAGATGGATCGACTAAACCAATTATTTATGCCTCAAGGGTTTTGCTACCCGCAGAAAAAAATTATAGTCAGATAGAAAAAGAAGGTCTGGCAATTGTATACGCCATGAGGAAATTTCATAGGTTCACCCATGGAAGATTTTTTATCTTGGAAACGGATCACAAACCTTTGTTATCGATTTTTGGTTCCAAAAAAGGAGTTCCTACTCATACGGCTAATAGGTTACAAAGATGGAGCATGATTCTGTTGAACTACAATTTTAAAATGAAACACCTAGCATCCAGCAAAATTGCACACGCAGATGGTTTGTTCAGGTTGATCCCAAATAAAACTGAATTACTTGAAGAAACTGTTATAGCTGCACTAAAAGAAGAAAATGAACTAACAGATATATTAATAAATACTGTTAGGGAACTTCCGGTAACACTTGAGGAAATAAAGAAAGCAGCAAGAACAGATGAATACATTAACAAGATAAAAAAACAAGTGGGACAAAAAGAAAAGGAGAGGAAAGGATTAACAGTTTTTCCATTTTCAATTTACGCAGATAGTGGTAATACCTCAAGTATTACAGAAGAGAATTTTAAAAGAATTCCACATGGGGCATCCTGGAATCTCCAGAATGAAAGCACTAATGAGAGCATATACGTACTGGCCTGGAATGGATCAGGACATAGAAAAAATGATAAAATTATGTAAGGCTTGCCAACTAGCAGCAAAAGCGCCGCCCACTAAGACGCAACCTTGGCCTAAAACAGATATACCATGGACGCGGATCCATATAGATTACGCAGGACCTCTAAAAGGATATTATTACCTGGTAATAGTAGATAGCATGTCGAAATGGCCAGAAATTTTTAAATTCAAACATCCTACAGCGGCAAACACAATAAAGGCGTTGGACGAGGTATTTAGGCGTTTTGGCGTACCAAAAACAATTGTTAGTGATAATGGCACCATGTTCAAAGGTCAAGAATTTAAGATCTACTGTGAGTCACTGGCCATAGAGCATATCACAACACCAATTTTTAGCCCTCGATCTAACGGACAAGCTGAAAGATTTGTCGATACTTTTAAACGAGCGTTAAAAAAGAACGATAACATCGACACTGAAGAAAAAAATCTTCAGAAATTTTTAGCAGTGTACAGGATAACGCCTAATCCGAATACAAATGCAAATTTATCCCCAGCGGAAATAATGTTTGCCAGAAAAGTGCGCTTTGTGTTCGACCGGTTAATTCCGAGTAAAAAAGTAAAAAAAAGTGTAAAAGATAATGTACGATACAAGATATATAAGGACGGGGATAAAGTTTTTTTCAACAATTATCGGGCAGGGAAGAGTTTTTGGGAAGAAGGCATAATCTCAAAAAGAATTGGAAGAATGGACTACATTATAAAAGGTCAGACATTTTCCCACAAAAAACATATAAACCAACTCAGGCCCC